>NW_006408792.1:1911365-1926837 GCF_000296735.1 Chrysochloris asiatica
GGTTTGGAAGAAAGGCAGTTAGTTGCCTGTCAGAACCGCGCAAGGTTCTGTGGGTGACACCCGCAGTCTAGCGCTGGGAGGCGTGGTCCGAGCTGCGGCCTTGGCTGTACGCCCGTCAGTAGGCGCTGACTGCACATGGGGGCTGCAGGGTAGTTTGGGCCTCTTCGCCTCACTCTGGCGGGATAGTTTTCGGGGTGGCCAAGGATCTACTTGACAGTGGGTCTGGAGTCTCTTTTTCCTTCCTTTGTGGGTAGGTGTGGGCATGTTGAGTTAGGTGAGCTGGACGGGGCCAGAAAGGCAGGTGCTTCAATGGAGTGAGGCTGCAAACAGAGGGTTGGTGCTGAGCTCCCGCGTCAGGCCGTGCCTACCCGGTGACTGGTCTGGGAAGATGTCACTGAGGGCGGAGCGGGGCAGGGCCGCAGTGTTCTGGCTGCTGCTCCTCTCCTGCCCCTTCTCTCTGCACTTCCATTGTACCTGGGCAGGATGCTTAGCCCTATACCCTCAGTTCCCTTTGTCTCTTCTGTTAAACTCCCTTCCGCTCCTCCCTAGCCCTTGCCCGTTTGCGCCAGGTGTCTCAGCTCAGCTGCAGCCTCCTAGCCCAGCTGCTCCAGGCTTCCGGAGAGCTGATAAACAGAGCCCTGGGCGGGGCCTGCCGCCTTGGGGTGGGCTCTGTTCTAGGAGGGCAGTGCAGTAGGGCTCCTTGGGGATCCAAACCCTGCTGTTCACTAGTGTGTATTCCCCAAGCATTTACTGAACAGATGAGTCAGGTGCTGTGCTAGGCACTTGAGACCTAACAGTGAGAGGACAAGTAGGTTCCTGCCCGCATAGGGCTCACCTTCTGTGAGCAGTGAACACATCTCGGCCCTTATGTGGGTGAGGTAAAGTGAGTATGCCCTATGGCCCTGGTCCTTAGAGCCTTCTCTGTGTGATCAGTGTTGGCTGATGTGGCCCTGTGTCTTCAGGAATGCACACTCTGTGACATCATTGGGATCCTGGGAAGGAGGTTCTGTGCCGCGGAGTTGGTTCCGACTCATAGGGACCCTGTACAGGGTTTCCAAGGCTGTAAATCTTTACGGGAGTAGAAAGCCTCATCTTTCTCCCGCGGAACAGCTGGTAGTTTCGAACTGCTGACCTTGTGATTCGCAGCCCGATTCGTAACCACTATGCTGCCAGAGCTCCTAGTGTTGTTGTTGTTGTTAAGTGCCATCAAGTCGATTCTGACCCATAGCGACCCTGTACAGTGTTTCCAAGGCTGTAAATCTTGATGGGAGTAGAAAGCCTCATCTTTCTCCCATGAAGTGGCTGGTAGTTTCGAACCGTTGACCTTAAGGTTCATAGCCCAAATTGTAACCACTATGCTACCAGAGCTCCTAGTGTAGTCTCCCTCTTTTTCTGCCTTCCAAAACTCACTAGAGTGCCTCTGATTGGCAAACTGTACCCCAGATTTACAAGGAAAGAAAGAGAGGTTCTCTGAAATCTCATTCTGGGTTCTCCTTTGTAATTAAGAGGAGACCTAAAAAGAGATGGCAGTACAACCATTTTGATAACAATCCATCCCAATATTGTTTCTGGATAAAAATAGTTCCAACAGATTTTTTTTTTTTTAAGAAAATAAGCTTGAGAATGATAAACACCATGGTCAAGACAGCAGGAAGATATTCAAAGTAAAATCAGTGCAAGGTGAAGTGGAAAAACTAAGGATGTCTTAAAAAAGAGTCTGTGATATAGATATAATGCAAACCGAATCCAGATTCCAACATCATTCTTTACAGAGATGGAAAAACCCATCACCAACATTTTAAGAAAAGGAAAGGCCCTTGAAAAGACAAAGCATTTCTTAAGAAGAACAAAGTTGGAGACCTGATCTTAAAATCTACTCCAGAGCCACAGTGGTCAAAATGGCCTGCTAGATCAATGGAAAAGAATTTTGAAGACAGAGTTAATTCATTCACATACATGCAGCTGATCTTTGGTAAAAGGTCAAAACAAATTAAATAGGAAAGAGGCAGTCTCTTCAACAAATGGTACTGGCAAAACTGGAAATCCATTTGTAGACAAATGAAAGAAGACCCATACCTCACACCATATATAAAAGCAAACTCAATGTGGATTAAAGACCTAAATGTAAAACCTAGAACTTACGTGAATTAAAAGATTTCATCAAAAGTATAAAAAGAGAGCCAACAAACCAAGAAAAAAAAAATGTTTACAATGACATATCAGACAAGGAACTAATTTCTAAAATCTATAGAAAACTGCAACACCTCTACACAAAAATGACAAAAAAAAAAAAAAAAATTAAAAATGGATCCAGCACATGAACACACATTTCACCAAGAAAGATATTCAAGCAGCTAGCAAGCATAATTATTAACCATTGGTGATTGTGGTTGTGTGCCACTGAGTCAGTTCCAATTCACAGTTCTGAAGCTGTAAATCTTTGTTGTTGTTGTTAGGTGCCATTGAGTCAGTACCGACCCATAGCGACCTTATGCACAGCAGAACAAAACACTGCCCGATCCTGGGCCAACCTTACTGTTATTGCCATGCTTAAGCCCAATGACACTGCCACTTTGCCAATCCATCTCGCTGGGGGTCTTCCTCTTTTTCTTTGACCTTCCACTTTACCAAACATTATATCCTTCTCCAGTGACTGGTCCATTCTGACAATATGTCCAAAGCATGAAAGACCATCTTGGCCATCTTGGCCTCGAAGGAGCTGCACTTCTTCCAAGAAAAATCTATTGGTTCTTTTGGCAGCCCATGGCACTTTCAATATTCTCCTCCAACACCATAATCCAAAAACATCCATTTTTCTGTGGTCTTCCTTATTCACTGTCCAGCTTTCACGTGCAATATGAGGTTATTGAAAACATCATGGCTTGGGTCAGGCACACCTTAGTCCTCAAGCTGTCATCTTTGCTCTTCAACACTTTAAAAAGGTCTTGTGCAGCAGATTTGCTTAATGGAATACGTCATTTGATCTTTTGACTACTGCCTCCATGAGTGTTGATAGTTAATCCAAGAAGAATGAAGTCCTTGACAACTTCAATCTTCTCTCCATTGATAAGAATGTTATTTATTGGTCCAGTGGTGAGGATTTTTGTTTTCTTGTCATTGAGATGCAATCCTTACCGAAGGCTGTGCTCATTGATCTTCGTCAGTAAACGTTTTAAGTCCTCTTCACTTTCAGCAAGTATGTTGTAACATCTGCATATCGCAGGTTGTTAATGAGTCTTCCTCCAATCCTGATGCCACGTTTTTCTTCATAGAACTCAGATTCTCGGATGATTTGCTCAGCATACAGGTTCAATAAATATGGTGAAAGATTCCAGATTCCAATATCATTCTTTACAGAGATGGAAAAGCTTTTCTTAATTTTAAAACATTTGGTATTCCCATGTTCTGTTTGAACAACTTCCTCTTCGTCTAGGTACAGATTCCTCATGAGCACAATTAAGTGTTGCAGAATACTTATACTTTGCAATGTTGTCCATAGCTTGTCATGATCCACACAATTGGAAGCCTTTGCATAGTCAATAAAGCACAGGTAAACATCTTTCTGATATTCTCTCCTTTCAGTCCAGATCCATTGGACATCAGCAATGAAATGTATATCTTTAGAAGAGCAGAAAGCCTCATCTTTCTCCCACAGAGTGACTGGTAGATTGAAAGTGCTGACCTTGCAGTTAGCAGCCCAGCTCATAATCCATTACCCTACCAGGGTCCTTTAATTAGCTATTGAGTTGTTAAGTGCCCTCAAGTTATTTTTAATTCATAGCGATCCTGTATAGTGTTTCTGAAGAGTTGCTGTTGAGTTTGAACCTCCGACTTTGTGGTCCAAACCGACCTTAAAGTCAGTGCTTATCCTACAGCACCACAAAGTGATGCAAATCAGAACAATGAGATATTGTCTCATATCAGAATTAATAGTAAAGTTAAAAAAGAAAGAAAGGAAGAAACAGAAAACAGCAAATGCAGGCGAGGGTGTGGAGAGTCTGGAACCCTCTTACATGGCTGAGAGGACTGTAAAATGGATCAACTACTGTGGGAAAATGTATGGGGCTTCCTCAGAAAGTTGGAAATAGAAATATCATATTTTGGTGTTGTTAGGTACCATCGAATTGGCAGTGAATCATAATGACCCAATTCAAAGAGGAAGAAAACACTGCCTGCTCCTATGCCAACCTCACAATTGTTGCTATACTTGAGCCCAATGTTGTTGCCACTGTGTAAATTCATCTTGTCGGGTGTCTTCCTATTTTTCTCCATTACTCCACTTTACCAAGCTAGCTGTCTTTCTACAGGAACTGGTCTCTCCTGATGTCTGAAGTATGAGAGACAAAGTCTGGTCATCCTGGCTTCCAAGGAGCATTCTGGCTGTACTTCTTCCAACACATATCTGTTTGTTCTTTTGGCAGTCAATTTCATGTTGTAAATATCATGGCTTGGATCAGGTGTACCTTAGTCCTCAAACTGACATATTTGCTCTGGAACTCTTTAAAGAGATCTTGTGCAGCAGATTTGCCCACTGCGATATGTCATTTCATTTCCTGGCTGCTGTTTCCATGAATCTTGATTGTTGATCTGAGCAAAATAAAATCTTTGACAACTTCAATAATTTCTCCATTTATCATGATGTCATTTATTGAGTCAGTGATGAGAATTTTTGTTTTCTTTACTTTGAGGTGCAGTCCATATCCAGTGCTGTGGTCTTTGATCTTCATCAGTAAGTAATTAAACTCTTCTTTCTTTTCAGCAAGTAAGATTGTATCATCTGCATATTGCAGGTTGTTATGAGTCTTCCTCCCATCCTGGTGCCATGTTCTTCAAATAATCCAGTTTCTCGGATTATATACAACATACAGATTGAATAAATATGGTGAAAGAATACAACCCAGGTACAAATCTCTCCTAATTGTTCATGAACATAATTAAGCTTTTCATGACCTACGCAATTTAAAGTGTATGAATAGTCAGTATAGCACAGGTAAACATCTTTCTGATAGTCTCTGCTTTTAGCCAAGATCCATCTGATATCAGCAATGATATACCTTGTTCCATATCCTCTTCTTAGTCCAGCTTGAATCTCTGGGAGTTCTCTGTCAATATACTGTTGCACTCATTTTTAAATTAGCAAAATTTTACTTGCACCAGATGAAGATAAAGAAGTATGATACAGGGAGAAAACATAAATTGCTACAACCTGATCAACTTTGATTATGGATGAGTCTACTCAAAATTCCAACCAAGGGAGAAGGAATGGTAAGGAATAGACACATCATCGTTTAGGTGTTGGGGAGGGAATATACCAAAAGGGGGAGGGGGATAGAAGAACAAGGTAAATAGAGAAACACTGAGGCAGGTTTACATGGGTTAAATGGAACAGAGGCAAATAGTGATATATGCTCCACCTTGGAACAACAAGACTCTGTGATACAGGGATCGAGGCATAGTCTGAATGGGTAAATGAGAGGAAATAATGTTAAGATACTCGACTGTCTTATGAATATTGGTTTCCCTTGCCTACTACTGTAAAATAGATACTTGAGTGGGATAGAAAGTAATATCAAGAAACATTGTTACAGAAAGATTATAAGCCCATCTTCAGCTTATAATTTATTAGAATATCTGAAAGGGGTTCTAGAACTTGCCCAGTGAAATAGGCTTCCTGCAGAGCTTTTGTAGCGTATAGGACCTTAGTTGGAATCCTGAGCTTTATCTAGAACTTTGTGATGTGGGACATTACCACTTGAAGACACAAGCAGACCAGCCTGGAATAGCTAGAGGAACAAAAGATACTTCTTGAAAGAAACACAAGCAGGAAAAACCCAAAACAAAAATGGCAGCCTGATTGGCTACTACAAGAACAAGCAAGTTGTTCACCCAGGAACCATTAAGACAAGCAGTCAAGTCCCTTCAGGACAAACCCCCCTCTAAGACTGAAATTCAAAGGGAACACATGAGAAGGCATGTAGGCTTGCTGGAGACCACTTTGGTCCCCTGGTGAGTGTAAGAGGGGAAAAGGCAGCAATGATGATATGGGTTGAGTTTGACCACATTCCATAGGCTCCTGTCGATCTGGATATGAGACAGAGAAGAGAAAGGGCCGGTTGGCCCAAAGTGTGGTGAGACCTGATGACTCCTGAGCCCATGAGCAAGTACATAGCCATGGAGGGCTACAGCTGAGAGCAAAGTGCCCAGCTGATATGAAGTGAGGGGAGAAGCACAAGAACACAACTTGTAGATAGTACCTATTCAACCTGTATAGGGTTTCTGAGGAATGACTGGTGAGTTAAAACCACCCACCTTGCAGTTCAAACCAACCTTCTCCAACTGCTGATCCTTCTTCTTGTTTCCAACTTTCCTATTCTGATCACCAGTAATTATCAATGCATCTTGATTGCATATTTGATCGATTTCAGACTGTAGAGGTTAGGAAAAATCTTTTAATTTCCTCATCTTTGGTATTAGTAGTTCATTTATCATCTATGCCAAATTGGATTGTTTTTATTATATCTTGAACTTAGACAGCTAGGAAAAGTTTTCAAATTGTTCAGAAGAAGATAAAATATTTAAAATAGACTCTATCTAACAACTGTGATTCAATCACTTTTAAATATTTCTGTGATTTGTTCCAAAGTTTAATCCTGGCCTTGTTTTGGCTGATATAGAGCTTTCTACCATCTCTTCCCACAGATGCAGTCAATTTGATTCCTATATATATCATCTGCTGATGTCCATGTGCATAGTTAACTTTCATCTTGTTTTTTAAAAAAGGTATTTGAAATGAACAAATCATTGGTCTTGCAAAAATTCTATCATGCGATTTCCAGCATTATTCCTAACTCCAAGGTCATATTTTCCAACTATTGATCCTTCCTCTTTGTTTCCAACCTTTGCATTCCAATCACCAGTAATTATCAATACATCTTGATTGCATGTCTGACCAAATTCTGACTGAAAATATTGGTAAATTTTTTTTTCAATTTTATCATCTCTGGCTTTAGTGGTTGGTGTGTAAAGATGACTAATAGTTGTATTAACTGGTCTTCCTTATAGGTGTATAATATTATCCTATCACAGACAGAATTATAGTTAAAGATAGATCTTGAATTTGTCTTTTTGATGATAAATTCTATCTCATCCCTCTTCAATTTATCACTCCCAGCATAGTAACTCATACGACTGTCAGATTAAAATTGGCGTAGACCAGTCTATTCAGCTCACTAGTACCTATGATATTAATCATGCATTCCATTTCATTTTTGACAACTTCCAATTTTCCTAGATTCATACTTCATATATTTCATGTCCAATTATTAATGAATGTTTACAGCTGTTACTTTTCATTTTGAGGTGTGCCTCATCAGCAAATGAAGGTCCCAAAAGCTTTACTCCATTAGTGTCATCCCGGTCAACTCTACTTTGAGGAAGGAGCTCTTTGCCAGTTATATTTTGAGGGCCTTGCAAACTGAGGAGCTAATTTTTTGGCATGATATATGACAATAGTCTGGTGGTATTCATCATGTATCAATATAAAATATTCTGGTGCTATCTGACAGTGTTCCTATGCTATTCATAAGGCTTTCAGTCGTGAAGCACTCAGAAGTAAGTCTGCTTCTCCTTCTTACTAGTCTGTCTTAGTCTGGAAGCTCAGCTGAAACAATGGGTATACCTTACTGATATTTAAGATACTGGTGGCATA
Source organism: Chrysochloris asiatica (assembly GCF_000296735.1). NCBI lineage: Eukaryota > Metazoa > Chordata > Mammalia > Afrosoricida > Chrysochloridae > Chrysochloris > Chrysochloris asiatica. The sequence goes on from NW_006408792.1 coordinate 1,919,074, forward strand.
GCTTCCAGCATCATAGCAATACACAAGTCACTACAACATTATGAACTGACAGATGAGTGGTGGACATAGTATTCAGAAATACAAATGCAACAGCAATTTTACTACCGTAGATTTTTATTAGTGTGAATGTTCAAATAACTTGTTATGACAACAAAAGAGAACCTGTTCAAAATTAAAAATTGCTGTTGAATTCTTATTTCTGAATACTACGTGGGGTAGTTTACTCTTGTTTTCTTAGAGACTACTGAGTAAACTCTTGGAGTACAAGGCTACCTAGAAAGGGACAGATGAAAGTGCATACTTAAATTATAAATAGTTTATATATATGCTCAGGTATGTTAAAGTATGTCAAATTGTTGAAACGTTTAAAATTTAATGTAAAATCACTTAAAATACATATTAAAAGTTACAGGGTACTGGGTATTATTCCTTTAAAATAAAGTATTCTATGTGTCTACCACTTATCTGTCAGTTTGTAGTACTGACAAGATGGATAGAAAATCAGTAATCCTTAATAGAAGGCAAGAGGAGCGAATAATTTTTAGTTTAGTGCTAAATAGTTTGAAGTTCAGATGCAAACAGATGAATAAGTGTCTACAAAACAAATAGTGAGAGAGGTACTTTTGTCGGGCAATAAATATGTGCTGATTATTCTTTGATCAGACAATACATAGTCACAGAAACTGTGGGGCTGGACAGTTGCTGTATTTTTTTCAAAAGGATTTGTAGTTGTAGTTTGCAGCAAATGAGAATAAGACTGACAAAAGAATCTAGCTAAAGATTCTTCTTCAGTGTTAGCAGTCAACATCTGGAGACATGACGATCAGTAAACTGGTTACCTAATTAAAGACTGTGCACACAGCTCACTTAGTAATAACTAACTCCGGATTTACAGTTTGTAAAGTGTTTTCACGTTGAACTACTTCTAAAAAGAAAGTGCTGTAGCATGGACGCTCAATTAGAGTAATGTATTGAGCACTTAAAGTTAGTGTGTATTTTACTTATTCAAAAGTCCACTCCATTCAACACAATAGAAAACATCATGCAAAATGACAACTGAAAATCTTACAACATAAAAACTGACTTTTGGTAACTAATACAAGGATTAGATGTGCCAATAAGAGGAAAAATATACTAAACATAATCTTAAACCCTGGTGGTGATGGTGGTTACATGCCATGGAGTCAGTTCCAACTCATAGTGATCCTATATAGGGTTTCTGAAGGTATAAATCTTAATGGGAGCAGAAAGTATCATCTTTCTCCTGTGGAACGGTTGGTAGTTTCAAATTGCTAAGCTTGAGGTTGGTAGCCCGACTTGTAACCACTATGGTATCAGAGCTAGAATTAAAATAATGGAGTTGGTCAGGCTCAAAAAACCTACTTGCCTCAGTATCTTCATATAAATTCAATATTTCCCAGCAATCTGATGAAATAAGGGCAACAAAATATCCACTTATGTATCATCTGATACATAAGACAATTGAATATACATTAAATTTCTTAATTTTATGCATAGGTGTAAATATAATTTAATATATACATTAAATTTTTAAATTATATATGCATATATAATTTTAAAATATATCCATTTAAATTTCAATTATATATGTATATATAATTGAAATATGTACATTTAATTTTTTTAAGTATATATGCACACATATAATTTAAAAATATATACATTAAAATGTTAAATTATAGTTAGATGTAATGTAAAATTAATGTATATTCAATTGTCTTATGTATCAAATGATGCATAAGTAGATATTTTACTGCCCTTGTTTCATAAGATGGCTGGGGAATACTGACTTTATATTAGGACACTGAGGCAAGTAGGTTTTATGAGCCTGAGCTACTCCAATCTTTTAATTTTAGGGTCTAAGTTTATAAGTTTATGTTCTTAAGTGTAGTTTTCTTCACTTTGACATGTCTAGTCCTTGTATTTGTTACAAAAAATCAGTTGTTATATATGTATGTGGAGTCCCAGTGTTACACTGTCAGATAACGCACTGGACTGCAAGGTTGGATTGACCCTCAAGATAGACAGTTCAAATTTATCAGCCACTCCTCGGAAACCTTATTACAGGGCTGCTATGGGTTGATGGGAGTCCTAGTGTGGTGCTGTGGGTTAATGCACAAGACTGCAAAGCCGTTTGAACTGCAAGGTTGGTGGTTCAAGCTCACCAGCGGCTCCATGGAAACCCTATACATGGTCGCTATGGGTCAGAATTGACTCGACGGCACTTAACAACAACAACAAATGGGTCAATGGCACTAAACAACAGCAACAACATATACATATGTAAAGTCTAAAATTGCCATTTTAACCATTTTTAAGAATTGTTATTAATTATATTCACATATACTCCTTGGGTGGTGCAAATGGTTAAGCACATTACTGTTACCTGAAAACTCATTGGTTCTAACCCACAAAGTAGTACTTTGGAAAACAGACCTGGAAATCTGCTTCCAGGAGGTCACAACCTTGAAAACTCGAATCTACCAAGCAATTCTACGCTTTAGATGTGGGTTTGTCATGAATTAGAAACAACTCAAAGACAACTAATAACAAAGGTTATACAATTATCACCACCATTTATTTTCAAAAAATTTCATCATCCCAAATAGAAAGTTTGTATCTATTAATCAATAACTCTATACTTCCTTCACTCAGCTCCTGGTAACCACTAATAAACAGTCACTATGCATTTAACTCTTTTGCTCCCTGAGAATACCTTTCTCCTCTCCCTGAGTGTATTCCAGGAATGGACCTATTGGGAAGAACGACGCTTTGACCAAGGTAGTAGAGTTCCATTTAAGGCTCTGTGTGGTAAATCTGTTATGCAGAGAGGAGCCAAGAAGATCTCAGTTCACCTACAACAAGCAATAGCACCTACCTGGTGGTGGTTATGTGCCATGGAGTCGGTTCCTACTCATAATAACCATGTACAGGGTTTCCGAGGCTATAAATCTTTAGGAGAGCAGAAAGCCTCATCTTTCTCCCGCGGAACAGCTGGTAGTTTTGAACTGCTGACCTTGCAGTTCACAGCCAGATTCATAACCACTAAGCTACCAGAGCTCCTTATAGCACATACTTGTAGGAGTTAATTAGCGCCACTAGGAGCTCTGGTAGCGTAATGGTTACGAATCGGGCTGCGAACCAAAAGGTCAGCAGTTTGAAACTACCAGCTGCTCCGCGGGAGAAAGATGAGGCTTTCTGTTCCCGTAAAGATGTACAGCATCTGAAACCCTGTTCAGTGTCGCTATGGGTCAGAACCGACTCGACGGCACTTAACAACAACATGAGCTCTAATTTTGTGCTTGACCTTACTAATACCTGTCTTAGTGTCTCTCTGTCTTTGCTTTAGCCAATAGCACCACAGCTAGTGTTACACCTGAGATCAAGAGGATGGGCTCTTAATGATGCCAAACTGCAGGACCCTGCATCAGCTGTGAAATCCTTGAGTTTTGTTTAGTTGGGTAAGATAAAGGTGGTTCCCAAGGCTGCAATTGACAAAGTTAAAGCATTTCCTTGCCCTACCAAAGTAAAGGAGTTGCAAACAATCCTGGGGATGCTGGGCTACTGTTTTTGTTAAGTGCCGTCAACTAGGTTCCAACCCATAGCGACCCTGTACAGGGTTTACAAGGAGCAGCTGGTGAGCTTGAACTGTCGACCTTGCAATTCAAACGGCTTTGCAGTCTGGCGCATTAACCCACAGCACCACACCAGCTGGGATATTGGAGACCCTTTATTCTCTACTTGGAGCATACCTTGTGTCCATTGTACTGTCTCATAAAGAAAGGAAGCATTTGAGACTGGATTCCAGAGGTGGAACACTTTTTTAATGAGACTAAATTGGTAATAAACGAAATGCAGGTGCTTGAGACCATAGCTAAAGGGCAAAAGTCTGAATTGGATGTCACTAGCTGCCTGGAGGTATATGACTGGGGCCTGTGGTAATGGCAACAGGGTTAACATGTTTCCTTGGAATTTTGTCAGAACTCCTGGTGTGCTGCTGTAGATCAGCACTAGACTGTGGAACAAAAAGTAGACAGTTCAAACCTACAAGCATATCCGTGGAAATCCTATTCACGGTTGCTATGAGTCAGAACCAATTCAAAAGCATTTAACAATGACAACAAATGCATTTAATATTTAATTCTAAATATTTGTCTTGTGCCAGAATTATTTCATTTAGCATAATGTTTGCAAGGTTATTCTATGCTGCAAAATAGATCAAAATTTCCTTTGTTTTTATGACTGAAAAATATTAACTGGTATTGATGTTTCACATTTTGTTTTTCTATTTATCTGTTGATGGACATTTAGTGTCTTAGGCTGGGTTTTCTAGAGAAGCAAAACCAGTGAAACATACATATACATATATATAAATAGAAGTTTACTATCAAGGAGTCCTAGGTCCTCAGCAGAAGAGAGAGAAAGAGAGCTTTTCCTGAGTGTCCACTATATTGGGAGCAGGCACACTCTCAAGGAAACATCCTTTCAGTTGATTGATTGCTCATATTCAGGCATCATAGAGTTAATCACGCCTGTATTAGGTTTCCTCACCATGGAATAAGCATATCCCAAATGATAAATCTCTGGAAATCCTGGCCTAGTCAAGTTGACACAGAGCCCTAACTATTACACTTGGACTCTTTTCACCTTTTCATCATTGTTTAACTAAGTATCTATTTGAGTCTCTGTTTTCAAGTCTTTGGGGTATGTACTTAAAAGTGGGTCATACGATAATTTTATGTTTAAGATTTTGAGGTACTGGCAAACTGTTTCCCATAGTAGTTGCATCATTTTGCATTCCCACTTGTTGTTGTTATGTGCTGTGGAGTTGGTTCTGACTCAGCAAACCTGTACAGGGTTTCCAAGGCTGTAAATCTTTACCGGAGCAGAAAGCCTCATCTTTCTTCCGCAGAACAGCTGGTAGTTTCTAACTGCTGACCTTGCAGTTCGCAGCCCAATTCATAACCATTTACATTCCCACTAGCACTGCATAAATGTTATATTGCATTTTGGCAATCAGACTGGTCTGTCTACTTCTTATGGACATATAGATAACTCAAGTGTGAAGCTTAAGAAATTCATTTAATGTGGTTCTTTTGAGCTGTGGTCTAACAATTATAGAATTCAAAGGTACACTGTCTTCTGTGTTGCTATGATAAAGAAAATATAAGGACTCTCCAAAATTAGAAGCATTTTGATTTTTCACTTTGTTTTCTGCTTCCACAGCATTCATGCATCAGATAACTTGAGAAAGTGCTGACTAATTTCAGTTCTGAATCAGGGGTAAAAGCACATTATCCTGAGAAGCAGTGACAACAGACACGGAGTCAGAGATGATGGCATGGAGAGAGCAGCTGAGGACTCTAGACTCATGGAAAGAGAAAGGCTGTGTGCTGGCAACTAGAAGGCAGGCTTTCAGAATGTGCTGTTTGGTTGTTTAAATAATTATATATTCCTGAGTGTTTTTTTGTATGTGTACACCAAAAAAAGAGAGGGAATAGAAAGAAATACTGTTAAATGATAAAAAATGGGAATTGTAATCACTGCAGTGAAACAAAATATAAGATGAGTGCAAAACCGATGTTATCAATATAAACTATCACTCAAATCACAACAAAAAAATTTAAAAAGAAAAGAAAAAATGTGTGTTTGTTTCGTAGGTCTGCCATAACAAAGTTCCAGAAACTGAGTGACTTATGGGAACAGAAATTCATTGACTTAAAGTTCTGGAGTCTAAATTCTGAAAACATGGTGTCCATCATATCTCCTCCTTCTGGGGACTATGACGGATAATTTGTTCTGTTCCTTCCCCCCAACTTCTATTGAAGGTAGGTTATCTTTGGCATTTTTTTGGGGGGTGGGAGACTTGTGGATCCATCACTTCAGACTCTACTTCTGTGTCCCTGTGTTTCTTCTCTTTTGTGAGAACAGAGCTCAGATTGGATTAGTATCTATCCCAGTATGATGTTACGGTACATAGACTGAAAACATCTTCCAAGACTGTTTTCAAATAAGGCCTCACTCACAGGTACCAGGGGTTAGAACTTCAGTGTATCTTTGGTGTTGTTACACCATCCAGTTCATCTCAAGGATTTTAACACTTAATTGCATGATAAATATTCTGGTACTTTTTATACCAGAATATTTTATGCAGAGGAAATGACAAAAGAAAGACTCTGAGGCAGGAACAAAATTGTGCTACAGGGAGGAGAAGGCCAGTATGTCTGGATCATAGTATACTTGGGAGTGTAGTATGAGATAAGATTAAAAAGACATACAAATTATGTAGGACTTTAAGATTAAATTTTAATAATATTGATTTTGTTCCTTCTCAAGTGGAGAATTTTAAGAGGAGGAGGAACAAAATTCATAATGAATATTGTGCAAAGAGTGGATTGAGCAGGCAAGAATAGAATCAAGGAAACAAGCTAGGGCTATAATAGTCCACGTAAAAGAAGATGGTGGCTTAATTAAAAGTGGAAATGACAAAAGAAGGGAACATATTTGTGACATCTATTTTGGAAGCTTAACTACAAAGTCTTCCTGGTATATAAGATGTGATGATGGGAGGTAGAAAAACAAATTAAGAATTTTGTTAAACTCAGGTTTCTGGTCTCAGCGCTTGGATAAATGTGCAATTTTCTCAGAAAGAAAAGAGCAAGGCACTAGTAGATTAGAGAGATAGAATTGACACATAGGTTTTACATATATTAAATTTGAGATTTTTTTTTAGATAGCAAATGGAGATATTGGGTAAGTAGAAAAGTTTGTTGTTGTTACGTGCATGCTATCTAGAGGGTTCCAACTCATAGTGACCTCATGCACAACTGAATGAAACAATGAACATTGTCCTGTCCTGCAACATCCTCACAATTTTTGTTACATTTGATCGATTGCTGCTGTCACTGCATCAATCCATCTCATTGAAGGTCTTCTTCTTTTTAGTTGACCCTCCATTTTACCAAACATGATGCCGTTCTTCAGGGACTACTTCCTCCTGACAGCATGTCCAAAGTCTGAGAGATGAAGTCTCATCATTCTGTCTTTTAAGGAATATTCTGACTGTACTTCTTTCAACATAAATTTGTTTATTATTCTGGAAGTCCAATGGTACTTTTAATATTCTCCTGCAACACCATAATTCAAATGCATCTATTCTTTCACAGTCTTCCTTATTCATTGTTTAACTTTCACATACATATGAGGCTATTAAAAATGCCATGGTTTAGGACAAGTACACCTTAGGCCTCAAACTGAAATCTTTGCTCTTAAACAACTTGAAGAGGTTTGTGCAGCAGATTTGCCTAATGCAATGCACCCTTTGATTTCTTGACTGCTGTCTCAATGAATGTTGATTATGGACCAAAGCAAAATGAAGTATTTGACTACTTCAATCTTTTTTGCATTTATCATGATGTTAATCATTGTTCCAGTTGTGAAAATTTTTGTTTTCTTTACCTTGAGGTGCCATTCACACTGAAGGCTGTAGTCTTTGATCTTCATCATTAAGTGTGCTAAGTCCAGTTTGTTTTTAGCAAGTAGGAGTGCATCATCTGTATATTGTAGGTTGTTAATGAGTCTTCCTCTAAATCTAATGCCATATTCTTCTTCATATAACCCAGGTTTTCAGATTATTTGCTCAGTATCAGAGAGGAAGTCCAAAATGCATTGAAAGAAGTGGCAAAGAACAAGGCACCAGGAATTGATGGAATAAGAATTGAGGTCTTTCAGGAAAGTGAGGCA
>NW_006408792.1:1928132-1995087 GCF_000296735.1 Chrysochloris asiatica
AACATTGTTTCGTTCTGCTGTGCATGGAGTCGCTATGAGTCGGTTCCGACTCGATGGCACCTGACAACAACAACAACAACATACAGATTGAATAAATATGGTTAAAGGATACAAACTTGCTGATCACCTTTTCTCATTTTGAACCATTCATTGTCTCTTAGTTCTGTTCTAACAACTGTTTTTTAGTCTATATACAAGTACCTCATGAGCCAGGAGTGGATCACATCCTTTGGACCCCAAGATCCCTGCACATTGAATCCCCTCAACCAAGAGGTGCCAGAGGAGTAGCAGAGAAGTGACAAAGGAGCAGCATCAGAACAAAGAGCCAGAGTACCAAGAAGAGCAATGGGTTTCCCAAGTCCATAGAAAAACAAAAACTGAATGACTTTGGACAGGAGTCTTGCTAGCAGAATAGGTCGCTTCCAGGAACTAGATTAGGGAAGCTAGGTTTGCTGACCCATGAAGTGAGAGCCAAGTGCCTTCAGAGTGAGGTTTATGGTGGAGTGATGTGCTCTGTGAACACTTATCAGCACCCCTAAAAGATCATTGTGGTGCTCACATGGCATTGTAAAATAAAAATTGGACTACTATCTGCAAAATTGATGGTTCAAACCCACCAACCACTTCTTAGAAACACTATACAGGGTTACTATGAGTCAGTACTGACTCAAAGACACGTAACAAAAACACCAACAAAAGAGCTTGCAACATACTTAGGACATATTGTCAGGAGGGACCAGTTGCTGGAGAAGGATATCATGTTTGGTAGAGTGGAGAGTCAGAGAAAATGAGGAAGACCCCCAGAAAGATGGATTGACCAAGTGGCAGTATAAATGGGCTCAAGCATGGCAACAATAGTGAGGTTGGCCCAGGATCAGACATTGTTTCATTCTGCTGTGTATAAGGTCGCTATGAGTTGGTACTGACTCTATAGCACCTAACAACAACAAACCCAGCCAACTGTGTTTGCATAGTCAACACTAGTAAGAATCTTTTTGGTATTCTCTGTTTTCAACCAAGATATCCCTTATTCAGCCAAGATATTCCTTGTTCAATGTCCTCTTCTCAAAGCTGACTTGAATTTCTGGCAGTTCCCTGATGATGTACTGTTGCAACCATCTTCAGCAAAATTTTACTTTCATGTGATGTTAATTATATTGCTCAATGAGTTCCTTATTCTGTTGGGTCACCTCTCTTTGGAACATTCCACAAATATGAATCTCTTCTAATCAGATGGCCAAGTAGCTATTTTCCAAATTTCTTGGCATATATGAGTGAGCATCGCTAGTATTACATCAAGATTTAAATTTATATTTTGTCAATTCCTGTTTATTGTCAATGCCTTCAGTGCAGACTGGACTTCTTCCATAAGTACCATTGGCTCTTGATCATATGTTACCTTTTGAAATAGTTGAACATCTACAGTTATTTTTGGTACAGTGACTGTATATTTCTTGTATCGTCTTTTGATGTTTTCTTCATCATCCAATAGTTTGCTCATAGAATAGAATACTTCAATATTGCAATTCGAGGCTTGAATTTTTTCTCCTTAGTTCTTTCAGTATGAGGAATGCTGACCATGTTCTTCCTTTCTGGTGTTGCAACTCAAGATCTTCGCACATTTTATTATAATTCTTGTCTCTCTCTGTCTTCTCAAGCTACCTTTTAAAAATTTTATCCAGCTCTTTTACCTCATAATTTCTGCCATTTCCCTTAGCTTCTTATTGCTAAGAACAAGTTTTAGAATCTCTTCTGATATGTTTTTGGTTTTTACTTTCCTGGCTTTTAAATAATTATTTTCTTTCTTCAATCTTGATGTATGGTGGTCTTGATGTCATCCCACAACTCTTCTGGTTTTCAGTCATTAGTGTCTAATGCGTCAAATCTCTTCTTGAAATGTTAAATTCAGTTGGAATATATTCAAGATCATATATGGGCTCTCATTGACTTGTTTTCATTTTCATAAGCTTTAGCTTGACCCTACATAAGAGCAATTGATGGTCTGTTCTATAGTTGGCCCCTGGTCTTTGGCTGATAGTACTGAGCTTTTCCACTATTCCTTCCCACACATGTACTCAATCTGATTCCTGTGTATTCTGTCTTGTGAAGTCCATGTGTATAGTTTCCTTTGATGTTGTTTTAAAAAGGTATTTGCACTGGTTTTGCAAAATTCTATCATTCAATTTCCAGCATCATTTCTACCACCAAGGCCATATATTCCAACTACTGTTTCTTTCTCTTTGTTTCCAGCCTTAGCATACCAATCACCAGTAATTACCAATGCTTCCTAATTGCATGTTTGATCAATTTCAGACTGAAGACATCTGTAGAATTCCTTAGTTTCATCATCACTGGCTTTAGTGTTTAGTGGTTTGAATAATGATGGTAATAACTGATCGTCTTTGCATGCATATGGATGTCACAGACAGCATTGTACTTAAGGTAGATCTTGAAATGCTCTTTTTGACCATGAATGCTACACCATTCCACTTGTATATCTGTTCTTGTAATAGCAAACCATATGATTATCTGATTCAAATGGCCAATACCAGTCCACTTTGGCTCATTAATGCCTAGGATATAAATGTTTATGTGCTACATTGAACAAGATGAGATCACCTATCAAGGGAACTTTCATAGAACCCAGAATTTAGACTGACTGAAATATGAACAAATGAACATTTAAGCAATTAGAAGAATTTCGGTCAGCAAAGGAACTTGAGAAAGTGCATCCATTGAGGCAAAATGAAACCAATCTGGAAGATTCACTGTGAATCTTCTTATTGGTACCAACAATTTAACACAGTTCAACAGGATAAAAACAACATTGTACTCAGAATCAAGATCCTTCTTTAATTTTTGTGTGCCACTTTCCAGCTGTATAGCATTAGACTAGTATGCTAGACTTTATGTTGTCAATTTGGCAGTACCACTCCTGACTAAGGATAATAATTACATTTTCCAGCAAGAGAGTAATTTGCATGAGATTCAGAAGGTAAAAATAAAACAAACGTCCTTACTCTTAGAAAGCCATGTTGGTCAGATACAGTGAGAAGATATACAGGCCCCTTGTGATTCCCAAATAGTCATTGCTCTTCTCCTCAGTGTCTATTTTGTCCTTCTGATTGCTGGCCCTACTGCTCCATAGGATCCTAAGTCTATCAAAGACCCAAACCCATCAGTCATAAGCTCACACCATATATTTGCTTAACCACAACTATCTTAAATAGCTCCTTCCACATTCATAACAGGTCTAATTTTTAAACGGAGTCCTGATGTGGTGCTGTAGGATAAGCACTGGTTTGCTAACTGCAAAGTTGCTGGTTCAAACCCATAAGTTGCTTGTTGGAAAACATATACAGGGTAACTATTAGTTGAAATCAACTTGACAGCAATTAACAACAACAATATTCTCATAAACGTGTTGTTGCTGTTAAGTCGCATCAAGTCAATTCTGACTCTTAGCAACTCTGCATAGGGTTTCCAATGAGTGACTGGTGGGTTTGAAATACCAACCTTGTGACTAACAATCCAGTGCTGATCCTGCAAGACGACACTTTTTATGAACCCTGACCATAAGGCCAGTGTTAGAGTTGACTGGATGGCAAAGGATAGATGAGAACCTATTCTCTTAAGACTTAGTTTCTTTGGCTGTGAGAAGTGGTTTATCCTGAGGGGCTCACCGCTGTGGTGAACATGCAGTAATAACTGGTATGGTATATAAACTATAAAGTATAGTATTTTTGCAGCTGGAATGTGGTTCTTTGAAGCAAATGCCTTTGCTTCAGCAAACATAACTTTAATATTTTTTCTTATGTAAATAAGCTCTTAAAAAACACAAAAAAAGAGAGGAGCAGCAGATTCTAATCTCAAGACAAGTGTAAGTATTGAAAGTAAAGATGTAAAAAGGCAATTGTAATTAAAGTCTATCATAAGAGTGTGTCTACTTCTAGATCCTTTAATTTTTCATTATATACCTCTTCTTCCAGTATTCTCATCTAGATCCCAAAGTCCACCTCTTTCCATTTCAAACCTGTTTGATTACATAGCTATTTATTTGCATAGAAGACACAAAAAAATGAAAAAAAAAAAAAACCAAATAGCTATTTAAAATGCTTTTTAGAGATTTATCAGTAAACTCACACTTGTCATTTAGTTTATAACTAGTTCCCTTATCTTGAGTGACTCACCACTGTGGTGAAAATCCAGTAATAACTGGTATGGCATATAAACTATAAAGTATAGTATTTCATAGTTTGTTGAAATTACAAACACACTCTCACACAAATCCATACTTTTTTCCAAAAAAACTACCACTTCATTTTACTTTTTAATTAAGTCTCTTTTATTAGTTGAGAAATTTTTAAATGAACGTAAGTGTTTGGGGAAAAAGATATTTCTTAACCTGAGCATCTGCTCAGAGTTGAGAATTGCCATTCTGATGCAAGTACCTCTTTTGGCTTGTAATAAAGTATAAAATGCCCATTCTACAGTGAATGCATCCTTCCTACACAGTGATTTCCATCAATGTATAATTAAAAGTGGATTTCCTTTTCCTTTTTGGTTGGTGGGAGGGAGGGGCTGGTAAACCTGGTTAAAGAAGGGAGAACAAAGAGAACTTTCATGGGTTCCCCTGCAAACAGTCTATCAGTTACAATTCATAGTGTTCGAATAGCTGCACCATTCTAAAGAAGTTCTGGAATAAAAAAAGTCAAGCAGGGGGTCCAAGGAAAATTCAATCCGCATGCCAACTAAGGGAAAGAAAGAAAATGGCAGGGAAAAACCCTATCTTTTGTGGTAAAAAGAACTAATGAAGCTGCTCTTAGAACTGTCCACAGTGACACAACAAGGTTGTACACCCACACACATTGTGAAAATGCCAGTCATCACCCGCAATGGTGGTGGCACACACCGCTTTTAAATTTTAACATTAGACATTTCAGCAAGGGCACACTTTGGCCAGTGTTAGCTCCCAAAAGTTAGTGCAAAAACGTATAAGGTTGTCTACATCTGCCTTAAAGAAGAGATGGACTGGTGGGGGGTAAAATCCCATTGTCATTATAAATTGCTAATTAAATAATTATCAATTAGTTGGGCAGACAGAATTCATTCCAGTGTATTCCTTAGAGAGCCGTCAATAAAGAAAAACAGTAATTTTGATTTTTTTCCCTATTCATATAGGGAAATTCTTGCCTAGAGGTGCTAAGTAGACATAATATATGATGTATTCTATCTTAGATGCTCCACATAGGCTATTATGCATTATTGATTAAATATAAACACCAATTATAGCAAGCAAACTTGAATTTTCATTATTCTAGGTGCCTAGCATTAATTTCAGCATAATGACTAATTGATTTGGTCATTCTTCAATGACCAAGGCAATACATATATATTTACAAAGATGTCGAACAATGTTAGGTTTTAAACCAGAGACTGTGTCTCTGAATTTTTTATTTCAGAAGTGTTTCATTTAAAATTTCTAAGTAAAGACTTGGCGTGGTGTTGTGGGCTAATGTGTCAGACTACAAAGTCATTTGAACTGCAAGGTTGGTGGTTCAAACTCACCAGCTGCTCCTTGGAATCCCTATACTGGGTAGCTATGGGTCAGAATTGACTCGATGCCGCTTAACAACAACAACAACAAGTAAAGTATATTTGCTCACTAACGTAAGGAGCTCTGGTAGCGTTGTGTTTACGAATTGGGCTGTGAGCCGCAAGGTCAGTAGTTCGAAACTACCAGCGGTTCCGCGGGAAAAAGATGAGGCGGTCTGCTCCCGTAAAGATTTACAGCCTCGGAAACCCTGTGTAGGGTCGCTATGAGTCAGAACCGACTCCACGGCACATCACAGCAATGATAGGCAACTAATTTTAAAACACTCAGGCATTTGAAAAAAATAATTAGGAGAAAGCAGAATTAATCAGAAGTAGAGAAATGCTTATGTATGCATGTATATATATGTGTGAATATATGTGTATGCATGCATGTATACACTAATATGTATATATAATATAGAAGAAAAACTTTTGTAGGTGTTTATGATTTAATAAGTATTGCTAAGATACTCGTATTTGCAAGTAATAAGCTATTGTCTGTTTTTTTTTTTTTTTTTTGGATAAGTTAAAGGGCATACAAAAAACCTGAAAGACTATGAGATCTGGACAGATGCAAATTGAATGAATTAGGAATTCAAATATGGATAGATGTATATCAGTTTTGTTATAAATGTAGACCATTTTTAGATAAATATGAAGCTTAACTATGAAGAAATATGAAGATCTCTTTTTTTAACTAGGAATTTGAAATGTATTATTAAGTTTACTGCCAACTTCAGAGAATTTTGTAGCATGTTACTAAACAAAACAAAACAAAACAAAACAAAAAACCTATTAAGTAAAATAAATTTATTTTGCAGCTAATAAAACACATTTTTTCTTTTTACTAGGATATTTATAACTGAAAATCTACATAAAAATGACTTTTGTTACAAAAATTATGACACTATTTTAAACATTTGACTTAAAATCATGAATCTACATAGGACAGTCATCTTATTAAAAAAAAAAAAAAAGTACTCCTTATTATATGGAATTAATGACATCACACAAGATAAAAGTGTTTCGTATTAGAACCTGATGCCCCTCTACACAATAGTTCACTTTTGGGAACTTCGAATCAATTGACAAGTCAAAATCTTAAAAGAACTTCATTATGGTAGGGTCCTTAATTTGATTTACTTTAAGGAATATTTAATGGTTAAAGGTCCTTCCTGTGTGGCTTTATTGAATTCTTGTTCATGATTCAGGATTGATCCACTTCAGTCTTTCAGCAGGGAGTCGTTTTCCAAATCAATAAGGTTAATAGATGTGGGGCCATACAGTCAGAGGTGATATGGCTGGCATTTCTGATGCCAATGAAGACAAGTTCTGATGTCACTTTTGTGCTGGCAACAATGTCACCCTGATTACCTGGGGCATACAGTTGTCATATGTTAATAGGACTATGGTGGCCCATTAATCTGGATTATTTTACAGGAACAAATTCAATTTTTCTTTTCTTCTTTTTGTTTACTCTTCTCTAAACTACTGGTTTCGCAATTTCTGAAACATTAACAGTTCCCTTTCTGTAAAAAAAAAAAAAAAAAAAAATAGCGGTGTTTAGCTCTTAATAAGATGTTGGCTCCCAAAATTGGGGACATTTTGTATGAAACTCGTTTCTTATATGTAAGGAATCAGTCCTAGTTTTCTTTAGAGAGGGATTGTAAATAAAATCTGAGCGAGGCAAGAGCTCATTCAGCAAAATCCTATGTTTAACTAGTATTCTACATAAAGCAGCGTGAAATATCTTTTCGTCAAGTGCCATTGAGATGGTTCTGACTCACAGCAACCATGTATAGGGTTTCCCAGGAGCGCTGGTAAGACTGAACCACCGATTTTGAGGTTCAGACTGACCTTGCAGTCCAGCGCCACACCAGAATGAACTGGGAAGTTCTGTTTCAACACTTTTTTGTTGTTGTTATTAAGTGTTGTGGAGTTGGTTATGACTCATAGTGATCCTGTATAGGGTTTCTGAGGAGCAGCTGGTGAGTTTTAACCACCAACTTAGCGTTTCAAACTGACCTTGCGGTCCAGTGCATCATCCTACAACATCACATCAGGACTCCACACTTACCTTTAAAGGTAATTTTAACATAGTAATTCCTTACAATGTCTATGTAAGTGTACCTTTCATAGGCAATGTAAAGAGACTAAAGGAGTTGACTTCCGAACAATCAAATGAATCTCTGCTAATGTTTCACATAAATGTTTGAATAAATAAAAGAAAATGACGAGGAAGTATTAGTATGTAGTTGTTAAGTGCCCTCGAAGTCGAGTCTATTCCAACCCATAGCGACCCTGTATAGGGTTTCCAAGGAGCAGATGGTGAGCTTGAACCACCGACCTTGCAGTTCAAAATACTTGCAGTCTGACGCATTAACCCATAGCACCACACCAGGTGACTTGAGAAAAGACTTGATAGAATTCATTAGGTAATTTCAAGTAACCGATAATGATTTTACTGCACAAAATAGAGATTCCTGCCATCCATCGTATTATTCGCTGAAGAATCTGTTTGACAGTTTCATACTTTAAAAACCCCCAAAAAACAAAAACACGTGTTTATTGCAAGGTCAGCAATTCAAACTCACCAGCTGCTCAATGCCTATCCTGCAGCACCACACCAGGACTCATACCTGTCCTAGATGTATACAAGTTTATGTTTTGTCATTGAACGATTTCCTGTATTCTTAAAATAAACATTCATTATTGCTAAATTAGGAGTCCTGGTGTGGTGCTGTGGGTTAATGCGCCAGACTACAAAGCCATTTGAACTGCAAGGTCGGTGGTTCAAGCACATGAGATGTTCCTCGGAAACCCTATACCCTGCGCTATGGATCTGAACTGACTCAACGGCACTCACTTAAAAACAACAACAACTTCTAAATTGGAGTGCTGGTGTGGGGCTAGACCGCAAGGTTGGTTTGAATAGCACTAGACCACAAGGTTGGTTTGAGCAGCACTAGACCACAAGGTTGGTTCGAACAGCAAGTTCAGTGGTTCAAATTCACCAGCCGCTCCTCAGAAACACTATACAGAGTTACTATGAGTTGAATCCACTCGACAGCACTAACAACAATTGCTAAATTTAGAAACATCAGATAATCGTTATTATTTCATTTAGACAAAACTTTCCAGTGGAGGCAGGGCGTACTTTAGCAAAGTAAAGCAGCAGATTGAATCTCTGCTATTCTTTTTATTGTCTCCCATACTCATTAAACCTGTTAAATAGTAAAACATATTAGGTTAACTTGAAAATGCTTCAAGTCTGAAGGAGACTAGATTTTTTTTTTTTTTAATTGCACTGGAAGAGTCTCTGTTAATTGAGTTGTAATTATTTGGTATTGATCATTAGCCTTTCTTTTATGATGAGGATGTTAATGATAATGGTGGTGATGATGATGATGATGATGTAATGTGCATACAAGATGATAGAAGTTTGTTCTGTTAATCTACAGAGGATTTATTTTTATGCTGAATGTTAAGTAGTTAATATGGTGGTCTTGTAACAGCCAAGAAAAAGGTAAGGGCTATAAAAAAGCAGGGGCAAACATTCTGGGCTTTAGACTAATTCAAATGAGGAAACCTTTTTTACTTAGTTTTGAAAACCTTAAGTTACTTAGTTTTGAAAAGTCAAGCCTGCCATGAAATTGAAATAGTTTGCTAAGGATAAATGCTACTTCTTCTTCTTTTAACTGTCTAGTATTGTTATCTTTAGGAAGAAAGCAGTTCTTTTTCAAGTTACACATTTTTCAAAAATCATGTCTAATTTGAATAAATTAACATATTGTGTCATCAAAAATTAATTCAAAAAAAGGAACAATAACTAGGAAAGCTGTTTAAGTTGTATACGTTAGATAAATGAAGAAAGGGGAAAAAACCATGATTCACAGGGCAGCTCTGTTAATTTGATGTGCTTTGATGTAAACTTGGGATAGCTTTAATTTCAAAACATATTTTTTTCACTTAATAAGGGAAACAAAAGAAACTTTCAACCAGCATCTCCAGTTTGTTATCTAGGAATGTTTTGGCTTCTCAAATGTGAGAACATGATTGTTTTTATTTCCAGGAGAAGATAATAACACTGAAGCAATAAAAAAGAGTCAAGGCAACTTGCACAGCACAGGAAGTTCACAGCCAGAGACTTAATTTCTCACACAATGTACTGTGCAATGGGCCCATTAACATAGATGAATAGGCTCTTTAAAGGTTTTTTTTTCTCTTCTTCTTCTTCTTCCAGATATGCAGCTGCCGCTGAATGGTGATATGTTAATAAGGCACTCACTTGCCTATTCTTCAGGTACTCTGGCATTCTCTACCTAAGGTAATCTCCATATAGGAAAAGCTATTAGGGGGTTGTATCTGCTACCACACCTTCAATTATATTAACACCTGCGCTGATAATCCTAGCAAGGTAAACTGGTAGGGGGCCTATGGCCTTAGTCCACCCCTTTTCTCCCCACAAAGTTACATCTGAGGGGGGAAAAAAAGGAAGAAGAAGAAGAAGGAAAAAAAAGGAAAGTCACTTTTATTACACATCAGTGGGAACCTTCTGAAAAAGCTTTCATGCCTAGGAAATTGTTATTTCTTCAAACAGCTGACAGCCTGCAGAGGAAACTCTTAATGGAAACCCAGCTCCTGCATTGTTATGCATGGCCCTCATGTAGATTCTGGGAGGTGGATTAAGTTAGCTTCCAAAGAGCCTATTGTGTGTAGCATTAATTTGCAGGACTCTTGATATTTGAGTTTGAAGGTTTACAACCTCAGTGTTTACTTAGATGAACTACATCCTAGGTTTGTTTATTTCTGTCTGCAGTCTCTTATTCCCAGTAAATGTTACATTTATATTTGTTAACAGCAAGAATGTTGTTATAAATCTGAAAGAAATAATTACACATGCTTACATTCATTCATTTTAAAGCCTTGATCCTGGTCCTTCAGGGTCACCCTTCGCTGTTATGTCTATAAAAGATTATATAGAAAAATTCCTTTCTCTAGGACATTTGTGCCATCAAGTTAAAGACTACTGTGAGACAATAAAGTTGAAAATGAATATTTAATTATAGCCTTCCCCAAAGTAGTAATTGTCTGCAAAATTAACATTCTTGCCCCTCTTTTCTTTCATAATACAACATTATAAATATAGGCCCACAAAAATCTATGCCTTACACTTCAAAATGAGCAAATCTGCAATAGAATTGATGATCATTTTCTTCTATCACTGAATAAATAATTACTTGTTGAGGGCAATTTTGCAATTGTGTACATTTTTGAAATATTTCTCAATTGTTATTTATAAGTAACTCAGTTAGGTCTTTGAGGCATATAAACCCTTCTAATGTCTCCTCTTCCAAGATTAAATTACAAACTCTCATTCAGAAATTTGTTCAGCACCACCACCTTGGCCCCACTACCTCCTTTTTCCCTTCCCTGGATTGTAAAGACCTTTGCTAACATGAATTAAAAATTCAATATGAATGGTTGAAAAAAAAAAAAAGGGTGTCTATTGGAATTTACTCTGGTCTTAATCTGGATTTAGGAGCTCAGTTGAATAGAAGTACATTTATGCTTGAGTAACTCAAGATTCTATTATTTTGTGAACTTTTTAAAAGAAAGCAACATCAATAGTAGGTTGAATATTTTATTATACATTTCTACTTTTGGTCAATATTTGTGACATCTTATGGACAATTTAAAATATAGTTATTAAGGTATTTACCCATGTTAGCATTTGTTATGTTAAATAGGTGTTGTGATGTAATAGTAGATCATTTCTTAGATATCAGAGAGCAGGGCCTTAGTTCGGACTCCAGGTGAACTTCTTTGGGCCTTACTTCTTCATCTGTAAAAATTAGAGTAAATATCTGATTTTCAATCGCCCTAAACCATACAATTCTATGTTTCTCTCTTAACTTCTTTCTTAGAGAAGACGCTTTCACTAATATCTAGACCTTCCCTACTTCCAATATTCAGATTTGTCTATCTTTATATTATTCCAAGGGTTGAATGTTTATGACTCTTGTTTATGTTGTTGTTGTTAAGTGCCCTCCACTTGATTCTGACTCAGTGACCCTGCATAGGGTTTCCAAGGAGCGACTGGTGAATTTAAGCCACTGACCTTGAGATTAGCAGTTCACAGTCCGGTGCTTATTCTACAGCACCTACACCAGGTCTCCACTTTGGTTTATAGCTGTCAGTTTTGTTTGTTTTTGTTTTTAACTGACTGTCAATTCTCCTTTCTTACTTTAAGGGACAGTGGTTGACTGTTTACTCGGATTAAACACAGACACGCCATGAGAAAATCTACTGGCTCACAGTTGTGAAACCTTGAAAAAAACTTTTGCGAGCTGATTACACTTAGGCAAGATGGCTTTTATTACCATTAGATTGTTTGTTTGTTTTATTTCATTGTGCAGTTCTCAAGACTGCTCCTCATATGTACACTGAAAAGTATCCATCTCAAACAGGGTTTAATTGATTTATTCAGCAAATATTTTTGAGTCGCTTCCGTATGCCTGGCACTCTGCTAACCACTGAGGATATAGTTGTATTAAAAAAGAAATGGTTCCTGTCCTCTGTAGCTTATTTTGGGGCCAATGAACATCATAATGTGAACATGTAAGTGCTTACTGAATGAATGGAGGTATGTATGCATGCACGTGTTTTTAGATATATGAAAGAAGTATGCCTTGTGTTGTTTACGTAAGCAAACAAGATATGTAGATTCGGTTCAGCTTATTTTAACAGTAGTTTATTGGGCATCTTTTCATGCCAGAAACTGGATTTACCCCTGGAAATTTATATTTTGTTGTTTTTAAGTGCCATCTACTCAGTTCGACTCATAGTAACCATGTATAGAGGTTCCAAGGAGCAACCAGTAGGCTTGAACCACTGACCTTGCGGTTCAAACCTACCTTGCAGTCCAGCATGTTACCAGTAATAGTTGATATAGCAAAGCAAGAACTTTTTGTGATTATTGTTGTTGTTAAGTGCTGTTGAGTATGTTCTGACTGATAGTGACCCTGTTTAGAGTTTCCAAGAAATGGCTGGTGGGTTTGAACCACCAACCTGTGGTCAGCAGTCTCGTGCTTATCCAACAGCACCATATCACTACTCCTATTTTATGGTTGTTGTTGCTAAGTGCTGTTGAGTTGTTTCTAACACATAGTGAACCTATATAGGGTTTCTGTGGAGGTGCTGGTGAGTTTGAACTGCCAGCCTTGCAGTTCAAATCGACCTTATGATCCAGTGCTTAGCCTACACTGCCATACCAGGACACTGTTTTATGGTTGTATACGTTAAAGTACTTCTTATATAACAGAGCTAAATTCTTAATGGTATGCAATGTGCACTGCAAGAGCTGGCTCATATAACTTCATTTAGTATAGATTTGATCTTCATCTTAATATTGTTCCAGATATTGCTGTGTAAAGTGATTGTAGTATAGGCAGAACTTTCTAAGTAATAAAACAGCAGAATGAAAATCATGTAATCTCAAACGCTACTCATAAGATGACTAGAACTGCATCCCTTTTCCTAGATGCCAAAGGAGGAAAAAAAGAAAAGTTTTAGTCATTGAAACTCTGGTAGCACAGTGATTACAAGTCAGGCTGCTAACTTCAAAGTCAACAGTTAGAAACTACTCATTTGTGCCATAAGAGAAAAATAAGGTTCTTTGGTCTGGTAAAGATTTACAGCCATGGAAACCCTACGCAGGGTCGCAATGAGTCGGAACCAACTCCATGGCACACAACTACTAATGCATAGTGATGATAATGATGATGATGGTGACAGTGGTCTTTTTACAGTAGACTTACTACATACCAAATATATAGAACATTCTGTCTTGATTGGTCTATATTCAATATCTAATTAAATCTTCCCAATAGCCCTTTGAAATGGGCATTAATAATCCCATCTTATAGATGAGGGAACTGAGGTTTAGAAGAATGTGATAACTGCTCAAGTCATGAAGGTCGAAAAAGGTAGTGGTCAAATTTTCTGTCAAGTGTCCCTTATTCCGCAGACTCTTCCTCCTAGTCACTACATGACTATTATCCTGTTTGTGGTCAGAGTTCTTAAGCTATTTCAGTTCTATTAGCTGTTAACCTTGTTCTTTCTGCAATTCCTTAGGGGTTTCCTGGGTGCAAACATTAATTGCATCTTAGTACAAGAACAGCTTTCAGGACTGCAATCCATCAAAGAGAATTTGGTTAAGCTCCTGTCCAAAGTTTAGAAAAATGACTTTTTTTTCACGGCAATAGCTACAGCATTTTTAGAGACTTCGAAGAGAACAGCAGATATAAGTGCATGCTTCTTAAATATATATATATTTAATATATATGTGTGTGTGTACAGAAACCTATATAAAGTTTCTGAGGACTTAAATGCTGACCTTGTGGTTAGCAGCCTAATGCTTATCTTACAGTGCCACACAAGGGCAAATATATCTATAGTCATACTACCCTGAACATGTATATTATATATAGAGTATACTCCATATAAAGTCCTGGTGTGGCACTCAGGGTTAATGCACTGGACTGTAGGTCAGTTTGAACTTCAAGGTTGGTGGTTCAAGTTCACCAGCCACTCCTCAGAAACCCTATACAGGATCGTATGAGTCAGAACCGACTTCACAGCACTTAGCAACAACAACATACTCCATATATTACATATGAGGATTGGTCATGTTCATGTTGGTATGGCCATAGATGTATATGTATGGAGTCCTATGCCTGATCTGGGAAACTAACCAGGGTTAGGTCTGGTTAGTACTTGGATGGGAGACTGCCTGGGTTTACCAGGTGCTGTAGGCTTTGGGGACTTATATGATAAGCACTGGACTGTGAACCAAAGTTTGGCAGTTTGAGTTCACTAGTCACTCTGATGAAGGGAAAGGGCCATAAAGATTTAAAAGCCTTGGAAACCCTATACAGGGTCACTATGAGTCAGAACCAACTTGACAACATTTAACAGCAACAAGAAATACATATATAAAATAAATAATGGATTTATGGAACTTGCAACTTGAATTGTGTAGAAAATGACACCTGCATGTCATCATCGTAGCTAGAAGTATAAAACTTTCTAAATTGAAATGAGAAATATAAAGGAACACATACATTTTTTATTCTCCCAAAAGGCGAATATAATACAGGGAGGAAAGGATGGAGAAAAGCAGCTGCAAGCAAACCGGGATTAGATGTCTGATCCACGACTTTGACAACTGTAAAAACATATTTGATCACTGATGTCATTTCTGGAGGCTGATATAAAGCTATGCATTTACAGACAACACAGCCTTTCTATACTTCTAGAATTGCCATTTCTTGTTTATTTTACTAGTAGGGACTTGTTTTCACAATTTGATTATATTTTCCATCATATATTGGTAAATTTGTTTGTGTACAGTAAAAATTTGGACCTACTTACACTTAAAATTTTTGTTCAAGATAATAACTTTAGAACTTATTAAAATCATTAAAAAACAAGTTGATAGATGTTTTCAAAAGGAAAATATGGAGAATAATTTCTCTTTAATCATTTCAGGTACAAGCACAAAAGAATAATAAAATGCATATATATGTGTGTGTGTGTGTGTGTGTGTGTGTGTGTGTGATGTATAGCAAATGAGCATGTTTTCTGTATTTATATAACAAAATTTCAAGATCTACTTTTGATTTTTGTTGTTGTTTGGCCTCAGTGTGCTTTAGTTGAAAGAGGAAGCCATTTGGAGCCTGAGAACTCTGGGGACACATCCTTGATACCACAGTTATTGTGTGGCCTTAAGGCAGCACCTTAATCATTGAGCCTCTGTCTCCTGCCATGTAAATGGAGATGATAATGTCTACCTTTCGGGAATATAGTAAGAGTTAAAGAAAATACATGTGATGCATTGAACAAAGCACTTGTTAATAAATAATGGCCACATTTTAATATGACCAGGTGCCTGGGAAATCATGACATCAGAAGAAGAATGAAAAAGAATGGCCTTAGTAATAGAAAAGATAACACAATTTGTGAAAAGATGATTAACAGTAGTTAATCTGGGAGAGGGAAAAAGCATGTCAAAAAGCCAAAATATTAAAAGATAAGTATGTTTAATAGAAAAGTTTGTTCATGCAGTATTATTCTGATCTTTTGAATTGTTTTTTTCACAAGTAATCATAGTAGCCCTGAGAAGGAAAAAAAAAATAAAATAAAAAACAACATTATAATAATACATGGGGGAATGAACAAAAAACAAGCAAATTAGATTAAATATAAAACTTTTGTCAAAGACCCAATTGAACAATGCCAAGAGAACAAAAGCCCTGGGAAGTCTTGAAAGGAAGACAAAGAAAAAACAGACACAAGGGAAAGATAGAAAAAAACAAACCAAACCAAACCAAACAAACACAAACAGAAAATAAAGGGCTGGAGTATACATATGTTCAAATCAGTAGAACACACAGAACTCTGCTCTTAATTTCGACAGCAAAGACATTTGTGATTTTAGCAGATTTACAATGGGCAAAGGGCATATACTGCATGGGAAAACAATGATCTTTATAAGTCTCAAGTTAAAACAAGTCTATGTTTAAGCATGAAATATGTGCCTGTGTTTTAAAGTGGATATGAGTTTGGGGCCTGGGACATGAGAAAACATTTGATTTCACTATAAATTTACTCAACTGGATGCTAGAAACAAAAATATGACTGTTTACTCATTCATCTAATCAGAAAAACAGGTTGTTAAAACATCACTATTACTATTTTATCAACATATATAATAGAGACCTTATCTAGTTTAAAAGGATTCATAAGTATCATTTTGCTGAACTGATAAAACAACAACAATAAATATCTCCAGCCAGACATCAAGTCACCTAAAAATTCTTTGGGGACCAATTCATTTCCTTCTACAGTGAAGTAACATGTGCATATATACTACAAATCTAGAGGCAAATAGACTTGTTCCTGTTCACTTGTCATTGCAATGAAGCATCTGCTCACTAATTTTTGTTGTTGGTTTTTGTTTTTGTTTTCTGAATACTCCAATTCCAAAACATCACCCTACCACCTTTTTTAGTTGTTAAATAAATCTCTTGGTGCTTGTGGCTACATCTCTATGCACCAGAGAAAGGATCTCATTAACAAACTAGTTCTGTGCGTCCTTAATACTGAGGCCCCTCGCCTGCAGCTGGAGACAGCTCTGTGCTCAGCCCGCAGTGCAGAGTGACACAGACAGGCGACATCATCACCCTGCACTAACTTATGCTGCACCAAGGCAGACGGCGAAAACCATTTCAGAACCGCGGCAAGGCAGGAGAGAGGCAAAGGTAATCTTCTGTTTCTGTCTGCAATTTTTGCAAGAATCAAATATTTCCATCTGGAAGGGGCAAGTAGGCAAAATTGTGGGTGGTGGGGGTTAGGGGAGTTTTACCATCAAAACTAATGCACCAGGGAAGAAACCTACCAATCAGTTAGGATATAAATTGCAAACAGAAAGAAAAGAGTCTCTGACCTTCTTTGTTTCTTAATGAAACACTATCATGCAAAAGGAAAGAGATGTGTTTAGGATGGAGACAAAAAGGGAGGTGAGCTGGTGAAGGTTTTGTTAAATGAGTAAGTCAATTGCAGGCTAAGGTCTAGTAGCGCAAGGAAGAGTTTTTTTTCTTATCAAAATTTCCAACTTGGAAAGGACTTTAGAAACCATCTAGTGTGTCATGAATGATCACATCTAATACCTCTCTTTTTTTAAAGGGGTAGCGGCAAAGTTTTGGACAAGACCTCTGCAGGCAACTGGAAGCACAGTGTACCCAGGTGGTGGGTCTCGTCTGTGGCAATATATTTTTCTGTCTGTCCAATTGACTATGGCTGTAAAGGGAATAAAACCCCATGTAATCTCCAGCAGTGACAATTTAATCAGTTAGAGGAGGGGAAAGAAGCAGGGTCCCCTCATTTTCATATTTGCATATTTGATTTTTGCATTGGGAGATAGAGCTTATGTTTTCCTATTATTTCCCACTCAGTGTTAATATTTAATGCTTTTTGTAAAGACATTTTCACAATGGTAGGAAATATCAAGGCAAACTGGTCTAAAGGAAAAAGAGAAAACTCCATTTCATGAATAAAGCAGTGGATGTAGTATGCTTTGTGTAACATTTTTTCTCTACAAAGAATGTATGTGCTAAACATGGCTTGCATTCTTCCAGCTTCTGCACGTGATACATTCACTATTAACATTCAGAGATCCACCCTGAAAACGAAGGCAAATGTTTATAGAACAATGCAATATGATGAAAAATAATACCGTAATATGTTATGCCTCTTTTTTTGGCTAGTATTTCTTAAAAAGGTAAATCTTATTAACTGCAACTATTTCTAAAGAAACATGATTTCATGAGGTTATAGAGCAACAAAAAATACAGTTAAATTAATAAAACTCCATTGTTTTATTGACAGTTGATATTATTGCTGATAATATATTAACAAATCATGAAATAGAGTTTAAGATAAATAAGATGCAGATAATTTGAACTCATCTTCAATTACCCTTATGTGACTCCCATGAGTATATTAAAAATCTACTCAAAATGGTGTTGGACTTGAATTACTGGAACATATTTAGCTATTTTCTTGTTTTGTTTTTTTATACACAAATGCATGTTAGCCTTCACTTGTGAAATAACCAAAAGTATGTTGGGAAATTTCAAAAAAAAAGAAAGAAAGAAACAGAGGATAGTATTGCGCTTGTTTATTGATTTAGAATTTCTTTATAAAATGTAGACTTTGAAGACAGCATTTTACTAGGGAGAGATGGTATCTTAATTTTGACTCTATGATTTTACCAAAAAAAGAAAAACAAAGATTAAACAAAAGTTTTGAAATGTTTGGGCAATAAATTTAATCAATGTGTATAGTCACATTCATAATATGTTTGTGTGTATAAATATGTGGCCTATAATGGTACTATCCAAATTCTATGAGAAATAAATATATGTAAAATTATGAAAAGATAAGTGTATTGTTAAAAGCAAAAGATCATCTTTTGAATTTACATCCATGAAAAATATACCAGTAGTAGTATAAAGGCATGCACTCTTTAGGTGACAGGTATAAGAGGCTTTGAGGGTAGGAACGAATTCACATTAAATTCAAGGATATAATATGTTAAGTTTTGAATATGTTTTTATTTATTTAAATCTGCATTCTGATGATCACCCTTTCAAAGAGGTTGTATATATATGAATATGTGATCCAATGATTACATATTCAAATGAACCAGTTTTTTTGAATGTGGTCTAATGATTGAATGATCCCCCAAACACTGCAAGTCCTCAGGGAAATATGTTGATGCCTCAGCACATTTTCTCAAGGCCTAGAGAGTACTAGATATGCCAAGGAGTGCCTTGAAGCATGGAAGCTCTGCTCTACCTAAACACAAGTCCTAGGCTTTAATCACAATGGCTAGGTTCACACTAAAGCAATTAACCATATGATTGCTTTAGCAGGAGTCCAACCTCATCAGTATCTTTCCTTCAGGCAAACTGACAATGCTGAATACATTCAATGACTCAAGTGGATTTGATTATGTAAGTGGTACAAGTCTGAACACTCTGGCACATATGCAGACACGGAGTATTCATCCTCAATCTATTCTTAGAAGTTGCCATTCCACAATTAACACTTTAAATGATTAAGATCAAGTCATTGTTCTATTACACAATTATGATTTGACAAAAATCTGAATGAAGGTTAAAACCAAGACATATCTTTATTTTTCATTCATTGCTCTCTCCCTTTTTTTTTCTTTTTTTTTTTTTTTGGTGAGGAGGGTTGGTTTATTACTTCATTTTCTTTATTTATTTTTGAGCAGAGGGTGGAGGTAGGCTGGCAATAGTTCTTACAGGCAAAAGTAAGCTTTTACTTTGAGAATCTGAAGGAGCTAAAAAGGCTGGTTTGTAATCTGTGGTTGAATGGATATATATATATATATATATATATATATATGCTGTGTGTATACAAACATACTGAATACAGGGTTGCTATGAGTTGGAACCAACTCCGTGGCACATAACCAACCAACCAATCAACCATGCAGACAAATATGTATTTGTAAGTGTATTAAATATTTTAACCTTGTGACTTCAATAGTCATTTCTGAACCTGGTGACAAAACAACTATGAATTGAGTCTTCTAACGTCCTTCCCTTAATATCTTAATGGAAAGCTTCCGAATCTTTCTTAAAAGGATTTTTATACTGTCCTTAAAGATGAATTTCCAAAAGTAAGACTGAATATAAATGTAGGGTCTGCATAATAGAAGTTTTCCTGAAGTATTCTCACTTCTTAGTACTTTTTCATATACTCCTAAATATTACTCAAATCCAATTGTTGTTGTTGTTATGTGCCATGGAGTTAGCATGCATGAAAGAATAAGGGACAGAACCCCTCCAAAAGGGAAGAAATTCATGTTTCTAGTACATATTGATTAAAAATCAAAGAAGTTGTATGGATGTGATGAACTTTGTCATGACTACATTTCATTCTGGAATGCCAGTGGACATATTGCTATGAAAAAATTATTAAAGAGATGAGCATCCAAAAAGATATCCATAATTTGGAGTTCCAGAATTAATTTTATAATAGTCAATAAAATAAATTACACTCATAAAACTTTAATTTTGATGGTATTTGGGACCTCTTAAACAAAAACACTTAAATAGAATGAATATTTAAACCAGGTATGAAAATGCATTTATTTTGAAGGAATAGAAGAAAGCTCTAAAATCTTAGCAAAAGTTTTATCTGAATCTTATTTCTAAGGGCCCAAATTCAGTGCTTTCTTACGTTCAAATATTTAGACTACCGACAAAAAGCTTATCTGGCAATTTTGCAAATTGTTTAAGTCCTTGTTCACACTCATCCTGACTTCTCACACTCAAAGCAGAACATTTTGAGACTCTAAAAGTTCTGCTAAGTGATTCTGGGACATTGGACTTGAGGGGAAAGAATTGCTGAGGACACCAAACTTCTCTCATCATCACTATGAGAGCAAACATGATAGAGATCCAAGCATAATCCTTCACATGTTCAACAGAGCCCATTCATTGTTTATTCTGTTCTTAAAGAAAAAATAGGCATATATAAATAAATCTAAAACCAGTAGTTGTGGGGAGAAAAACAGCAACAACAAAAAAAGAAACTTCTGGCAATATGACGCATAATTACAGCCTGTTCAGAGGATGATTACAATATAAGCGTGCCTGTACCCTCTCCATTGGCTGGTGGCTCAGTAGGACAGGCTGCGTCTCCCCTACAGTCCCATTGCACACAGCTCACTCTCTTCCTTCAGTCTATTCTTGGCTGTGGATTCCCCTGTGCTCTTTGTGCACTTTAAGTTTAATTTTGCATTTAAAAACTCAATTGGCTCATCTGTTAAGCATTAAGCAGCTCCCTTTTGAGCCACAGGGGGAGCCCTGGGAAAACCCACAGCTGCTGGAACATGGAAAATGGGTTTAAAAAAACAAAACCATTTTGAAACTTTAAAGCATTTTAGCAGCCGTGGATTTCCCAATCCTTACCCCCCAAATGGTTCATCTGTTTAACTTTTATCTGGTATTGGAAAACACAAACCAGAGCATTAAATAGCCCTCAGATGACTTTTTGTTTAATACAAAATGAAAGTAAAAGCTAAGTAAGCCATGTGGGAAGATCTTTGAGAGAGCTGTGGACTGGAATACCTTCAAGTGTATTCTCCCTCCAGTTTCTGAAACAATTCTGAAATCCTGTCACCCCTGCTGGAACCTCAGTTGTTCCCTCCCTCACTTAGGTGACCCCCACCCTTACCAAAAGGGAAGAAAATAAGTCCAACAGAACTCCAAATCCCAGTTTATGAGATGACAATAAAATTGATGAAAAAGTTAATAGACTGATGATATTAATGAAATGCTCAATCAAAAATTTAAGTTCATAATGATTTATCATTGACTAAAATTTCATGACTGATACAGTTGAGTAGACTGTATGTAAACTTAAATGATATTTTCTTCCCATGCCCCCAAATATTCCTCCATCTGGTCTGATATCTCCCTGAGGTAGAGCCCAAAGTTCCACTGTTAGATATAAATTCATTTGTATGCTGCTTGTTGGGACTCTGGGTGTGGTGCTGTAGGATCAGCACTGAACCACAAACCACAAGGTCAGCAGTTCAAATCTACCAGCTGCTCCTCAGAAAACCCTATACAGAGTCATTATGTATCTGACCTGAATTGATGGCACTAACAATAACAAGTATGCTTATTAAAATGAAACTGTCCTTTGGAAGGATATTTGTAAGCCAGTTACTTACTATTGATAGCTAATAGAGGATAAAGTCCATATGGCAAAACTGAAGAATATTAGATTCTAATTAAATAAAGGAGGGTGGAAAGAGATGTTTGGGTCATGTGATATTGCCCAAGGGAATTTCTTTGGCCAGAGTGGAGACCCACAGTAAGAGAAGTCCAGTGAAGTCAAGGGATAGAGGGCAATAGGTAATGAAGCATGGAAGTGAGGAAAGAATTTAACATTTACTAAGTTCCTTCTAAGGGCTAGACTAACAGAAGGCAGGAAACAGATACCCATGAAGCTGAAGAGAAGTGCTGACAAGGAAAATGGAAAGACACAAAACGAATCCTCCAGTTAACTTCTTTGCTTGCTAAGATGAAAATCTCTGAATTCTGATATGGAATTCATGTTTTTTTCTACCCACAACAACTAAGGTAGTCCAAATCAAATGAATAAATGAGGTCCATAACATGATCTACCTAATACCATGCATTTTTTACTCAATGCTAGATTCAGGACTAAAATGAGTAATTCTTGACTATAAGTCCAATTGTTGTCCGGAATAACTCCTTTAAGATATCAGCTATTACTTAAGGTGGGGGTGCCATGGTTATTCTGTGAGAAATATATTCATGAAGAATTTTCTACTATGGCACTATAGGATAAGCACTCGACCACAAGGTCGGTGGTTCAAACTCACCAGTTGCTTCTCGGAAACCCTATACAGGATCGCTATGGGTTGGAACTGACTTGACTCGTGTAACAACAACACAGCCATTAAATAAGCATGGTATTTTCAAAGTCCTTCATTTCAATTGCATTTTATATTCTTCCTGTCTTTCTCTCTGGCTCTTTCTGCACTGTTGTTGTTAGTTGCTTTCAAGTTGGTTCCAACTCACAGTGTAACCCTATGTGCAATAGATGGAACATTCCCTGCTCTTGTGCCACTCTCACTTTCATTGAGCTTATTGTTGCAAGCACTGTGTCCATCTTTTTCATTGAAGGTCTTCTTCCTTTTTAATGACTATTTTACCAAGCATGATGTCTTTCTTCAGGGACTAGTCCTTCCAGATAACATGCCAAAGTATGTGAAACCAAGTCTCTTCATTTTTCCTTTTAAAGTGCATTCCAGGTGTACTTCTTGCACCAATTTATTTGCTCTTTTGGCAGTCTATGGCATATTCAATATTTTTCAGCAACACCGTAATTCAGATGCATCAATTCTTCACTCTTCCTTATTCATCATCCAACTTAAACATACATATTATTGTTGTTGTTGTTATGTGCCGTGGAGTCAGTTCTGACTCATAGCGACCCTGTGCAGGCTGTAAATCTTTACAGGAGCAGAAAGCCTCATCTGTTCTCCTGCAGAACAACTGGTAGTTTCGAACTGCTAACCCTGAGATTAGCAGCCAGATTTGTAACCACTACGCTACCAGAGCTCCTTTAATATGTATATTGTTGTTGTAGTTAAGTGCCGTCAAGTCGGTTCTGACCCATAGAGACCCTGTACAGGGTTTCCAAGGGTGTAAATCTTTATGGGAATAGAAAGCCTCATTTTTCTCCCGCGGAGCGGCTGGTAGTTTCGAACCGCTGACTTTAAGGTTCGCAGCCCGATTCGTAACCACTACGCTACCAGAGCTATATTAGGTGATTGAAAATACCTTGGCTTACCATCATGCTTACTAGTCTAGTTGCAAAGACTTGCTTTCTTTATAGTGAGGTATAAGCCAAGCTGAAGGCAGAGTCTTTTATTTTCATCAGGAAGTGCTTCAAATCTTCTTCACTTTCAGTAAGCAATGTTGTGTCATCTGCATATTGCATAGATTATTAATGAGTCATGCTTAGATCTAGATTCTGTGTTCTTCATATATTTCAGTTTCTTAAATTATCTACTGAGCATAGATATTGAATAAGAATGGTAAAAAGATACAAACCTGATAAACATGTTTCCTGATTTTAACCATGCAGTAGCATCTTGTTCTGTTCAAAAAACTGTTTGTGTTTGTACAGGTCTATGTCTAGGTTCTCCATGAACACAACTAAGAGTTCAAGAATTCCCATTGTTTGTAATGTGATCCACAATTTCTAATAACCCATGCAGATGAATGCCTTTGGGTTGTCAGTGGAATACAGGTAAATATGTTTCTGGTATACTCTGCTTTCAGCCAAGATCCATTTGACATAAGCAATGATAACCCTTGCTCAACATTTTCTTCTGACTCCAGCTTGAATTTCTGCCAGTTTCCTTTTGATGTACGGCTGAAACCATTTTGGATGCTCTTCAAATTATTTTTTATATTATCTTCACATATATAGTATACCTATATATAACCACACATACATATGCATTCATATATGCATATATAATTA
This sequence comes from Chrysochloris asiatica, assembly GCF_000296735.1. Lineage (NCBI taxonomy): Eukaryota > Metazoa > Chordata > Mammalia > Afrosoricida > Chrysochloridae > Chrysochloris > Chrysochloris asiatica. The sequence goes on from NW_006408792.1 coordinate 1,952,418, forward strand.
TGATATTGCATGCATACATACATACATATATGTTCTGTATATTTTAGACACTTCAGAAGAAAACATTTAAAACTCTGGAAGATTGAAATGCATTTAACAAGAAAATTCATGAAATTTGAGATGTAAAGAATTTTTAATAAAATTGTAATTGATTATACTTCGGGCATATTGTCAGGAGGGACCAGTCGCTGGAGAAAGTTATCATATTTGGTAAGGAGAAGGATCAGAGAAAAAGAGAAAGACCCCCAGCAAGATGGATTGGCCAAGTGTCAGCATCGATGGACTCAAGTGTGGCAGCGGTAGTGAGGTTGGCCCAGGATGGGGCAGTGTTTTGTTCTGCTGTGAGTCGGTACCAACTTGATGGCACCTAACAACAACAATTTTATATTTGATTATCATATTACATGATAATCAAATTTTCATTCATTTTTTTAAAAAATATTTTTATCTTGAATGCTAATTTTGAAACCCATCCATTCATCAACAGACGTATCTTTAATGCTGCAGTGTGTCTCTGGTGGGATGAGAAGGTTTTAGTTATTGATTCTCCAGTATTCAAACCCCTTTCTTAATTTAGTGGAATCACTCATTGTGTGGGCATTAGCAAGAGGCACAAATCTATATTCATCTGATCTGATTAAGTTGCACACATGAGACACTGACACAGTGATGGCAAAGGGAAAGCAGTTCATTATTCACAGAAAGCAGATAGCAAACAATGATACAGATTCGTGGTGATCCAGTCCCCTTTGGATTTGAAAGCTTGTCCAGACAAGATAGAAATAATTCTATGTGTCCCTTAAGTTACATTATAGGAAAGAGACTCCAAAGTTCCACACCTACCAGTTTTATACAACAAGGATCATTTGACTCACTAAGGTGGGCACAGCTGGCCTTACAAACCTGACAAGGTTTATATTCTTTGCAGTCAGATACGTAGGCACTTGCCAGAGCTCCTCGGCTGAGCTTTATTTGGCCAACCCTGCTGATTATCTAGGCAGAACGTCAGGGCTCAAGGTGAGTTGTGGCTTGTTCCAAAGATTAAAGACAGTAACAGGGAAAGAATGGAGAAAACTATAGGAGGTCTGTCAGCACTGACCTTTTACTAGTTCTATCCTAAGTCAGTGATTTAACTTTGTATTCTCACTCAAATAACTTTCAAAATGAAATGTACGCTAACTTCTTAAGATCTTCCTCAGGAACTTCAAAGAACAAAAAATGACTCTGGACAATTTAATCAGGAAAAGATACACTGTTATATAATGGACAGAAAGCTTGAAGAAACAGGATCTGACAGTATGTAAGAATTGAGTAAGACTGATGGCTGTTCCGTGGGAGAAAGATGAGGCTTTCTGCTACCATAAAGATTTACAACCTTGGAAAATACACTGGGTCGCTGTGAGTCAGAACCGACTCCGAGGCACACCACCACCACCAATGGCTAAGAATCCAATCAAGGTTATTACATCAAATGAATCTGAATAGAGCATTACTGATCACCCCCTGGTACTGGCACAACCATCATCATTACTGTATGAACACCAGCCACTTAAAAACACAAAGAATATTCTCTTTGTATCTTGGCCTTTTATTTCCTCTCTTTTCTCTTTCTGGAAAGCCTACTGATTATATGTTAGACTCTTGATGTTAATTAATACTATTTAGTATCTTCATCAAAATTTGAGACAATTTTATACTCACAAAACATGAACAGGATGCTATGAAAAGGGAATATAGAATGACAAAGCTCCTAGATATTGAAAATATGACTAAAAAAAAGAAATGCATCAGAAGGGTTGTATGGAGCCCTGGGTGTGGCATTGTAGGATAAGTACTGGATCATAAGATCACCACAATGTTGGTGGTTCAAACTCAGCAGTCACTTCTTAGAATCCCTATATAAGGTCATTATAAATCAGAACCAACTCAAGGGCCTTTAACAATAACTGAATTATTTCTTTGTTTCATGTTTATTTGATCATTAGTATGTTAATATGTATGTATCTTGTATTTCTTTTTATGTTTTAGGCTTTCTTTTATTTATCCAGGGTGACTTTTGGTTCTTGATTTGCATTTAAACATAAGGCAAGAGGAAGTTTAATAATAAGCACATTAAGTATATGGGTGGGACTCTGCACTTGGCAGGATTTGCTTTAGGGTGAGTGGACTGAGACCTAGCAGTTATTTTTGTGGGACTCCTAAATTCTACATCGGAGTCCTAGTGTGGCACTCTGTGTTAATATGCCAGACTACAAAGCCATTTGAACTGTAAGGTCAGCGGTTCAGGCTCACCAGTGCTCCTCGGCAACCCTATGCAAGGTCGCTATGGGTCAGAACCAACTCTATGGCATTTTACAACAACAACAACAGAAACTCTAAATCATAGAACTTCATTAATTCCCCTCAGAGATTTTATTGAATTCCTTTATATAAGAGCTTATACTTCTTCCTTGGGATAAGCATCAGATGTCTGTAAGCAGATAGAAGAAAGATGCTTTCAGTAAATATTCAACTGAGTAATTATTCCTGGGCAATTTATCTCAGCGAAATGATAATTTACCTCCACACAAAAATTTATGCACAAATGGTCATATCAGTTCTATTCGTAATTACCAAAAACTGGAAACAATCTAATGTTCCTTAATAAGGGAATGATTAAATGAACTTTATCACATCATTACCATGTAATATTGATGATGTTAGGGGCTGTGGATTTGGTTCCAGCTCATAGTGACCTGGTGTACAACGAAACACAGCACAGTCCTGCATCATCTTCACCATTGCTATTTTTGAACAAATTTGTTCAGCTACTTTGTCAGTCCATCTGGTAGGGGATCTTCCTCATTTTTACTGACTCTCTACTTTACCTAGCAAGAGTCCTTTTGCAGGCATTGATCATTGCTGATAATGTGTCCAAAGGACATGAGATGATGCCTCACCATCCTCACTTACAAGGAGCATTCTGGCTGTACTTCTTCCAGAAGAGATTTGTTTGTCCTTCTGACTGTCCATGGTACTTTTAATATTCTTCTCTAACATGATAATTCAAATGCATCAATTATTCTTCAGTCTCTTTGGTTCATTGTCTAGCATTGTTCATGCAAATGAAGTGATTGAAAATACAATGACTTGGGTCAGGTGCACCATAGTCCTCAAACTGACATCTTGCTCTTGAACACATTAAAGAGGTTCATTGCTGCTTCAATGAGTGTTGATTGTGGATCCAAGTAAAATAAGGTCTTTGATAACTTCAATCTTTTCTCCATTTACTATGATGCTATTTATTGGTGTGGCATTGTAGGATAAGCACTGGACTGCAAGGTGAGCAGTTCAAACTCACCATCCACTCCTTGGAAACCCTATATCGGGTTGCTGTGAGTAAGAACTGACTCCCTGGCACTTAACAATAACATTTATTGGTCCAATTGTGAGGATTTTGGTTTTCTTTACATTGAGGTGGCGTTAGTGATAGAAATAATGCTAGAAATCATGTTATAGAATTTTGCAAGACCAATGACTTATTCATTGCAAATACCTTTTTTAGTCATCATAAATGATGACTAAAAACATGGACCTCACAAGATGAAAAACATAGGTATCAAACTGACCACATCAGTGGGAAGAAATGATGGCAAAGTTAAACCAGTTATTATAATGAAATGCACAAAGACCTGGAGTTGGAAAATAAAAAAGGTTTTCCATTTTATTCAGCATTTCTCAAGCTGAAAGAAAAGAAGTGAAGAAAAATTCAAGCCTCGACTTCCAATATTGAATGATGCAGAATGCATCAAAAGAAGATGAAAGAATAGACAAAGCCACTGTACCAAAAATAATTGGCTAATATTCAACCAATTTCAAGAGAGTTCATATGATCCAGAACTGGAGCATTGAAGGAAGAATTCTAAGCTGCACTGAAGGCATTGGCAAAAAGCAATGCTTCAGGAATTGATATAAATACAAATTGAAATCTTTCAACAAACCAATACAGCGCTGAAGACGCTTGCTCATCTATGTCAAGGGATTTGAAAAACAGCTATCTGGTCAATAGATTGTAAGAGGTCGATTTTTGTTACCATTCCAAAGAAAGATGATCCAATGGAATGCGGACTATCATTAATATCACACACAAGTAAAATTTTGATGAAGATAATTAAAAAGTAGTTGCAGCTGTACAACAACAGGGAGCTGACAGAAATTAAAGCCAGATTCAGAAGAGGACTAGGGATATCATTGATGACATCAGATGACACCTGGCTGCAAGTAGAGAATACCAGAAAGATTTTTCCTTGTGTTGAATAGACTATACAAAGACATTTGATTTTGTGGATCATGACAAGCTATAGATAACATTGTGAAGAATAGGTTTTCCAGAACACTTAAATGAGTTCATGAGGAAGCTGTGCATATATGAAGAGGCAGTTGTTCAGACATAAGGGGATATTGAATGTTTTCAAATCAGGAAAAATGTCTGTTAGGGTTGAATCCCTTCAGCATACTTATAAAATCTGTATGCTGAACAAATAATCTGTGATACTGCGATATGCAGATCATACAACTTTGCTTGCTGAAAGTGAAGAAGACTCAAAGTACTTCCTGATGAAGATCAAAGACTACAGCTCTCAGTATTGTTTGCATCTCAATGTAAAGAAAACAAAAATCCTCACAACTGGACCAATTAATAGCATCATGATAAACTGAGAACAGTTGACAAAGACCTCATTTCTTTGGATCCCAAATTAACATTTGTAGAAACAGTAGTCAAGAAGTCAAACAATGTATTGCATTCGGTAAATCTGCTGCAAAAGACTTCTTTCAATGTTAAAGAACAAAGATGCCATTTTAAGGACTATGGTGTTTCTGACCCAAGCCATGATATCTTTAATCACCTCAAGCAAGTGAAAGTTGGGCAATGAATAAGGAAAGTCTATAAGAATCAATGAATTTGAATTCTGGTCTTGGAGAATAATATTGAGTATCATGGGCAGCCACAAGAATAAATGCATCTATCTTGGAAGGATTACAGCTAGAATGCTCCTTAGAAGCAAGGTTAGTAAGACTTTGTCTCTGTACTTTGGACATTTTGTCAGGAGCGACCAGTCCCTGGAAAACGACATCATGCTTGGTAAAGTGAAGGGTCATCAAAGAGGAAGATTCCCATAGTGATAGCAGCAACAGCTCAAATGTAAAACAATAGTGAGGATGACCTAGGACCAAACAGTGTTTCTTTCTGTTGTGCATGGGATTGTTATGAGTTGGAACTTACTGGCTCACACCTACAAACAACAAAAAGAACAGTGGTTATGGATATGGTGGAAAGGAAGGGGTGGGTGTGGATTACAAAGATGTGACACAAGGGAGATCTTCATGAAGATGAAACAGTTTATGGTTACAGAATCCTACACATGTGATAATATGGCATGGAACTATACACACGTTATGTCAATTTCCTGTTTTTGATAATACGTTTTAGTTTGGGAAATCTAATCATTCTGGGGAACTAGAAGAAAGGTATATGAATTTCTCTGTAGTATCTGTATTTTAAAAAATACTGCAATGACTTAAAAATTGTTATTAAATGAAAATTTCTCTAGAATGAAAATGTAAAAAAGAAAACAGTTGGTCAACTTTCCTAGTTCTACAAAGTGTCTTCTGTACTAATATATTCTGCAACTAGCAGTGAGAAAGATTCCGTTGCTACAAAATCTGGCAGAAAATTATTATGTGAGTCTTTAAAAAAAAAAAACAAAAAACTTTTGACAATCTGATGGTTATTTAATTTTATCCCAAAACTGCTTAATTTTTTTCTTAAAGGCCAGTGAGATTGAGCCTCTTTTACACATGTACTAACAAACTTGATTTGTTACATAATTGACCATTTTTTGCAAAGCATTCTTTTTTAAATTATTGATTTGTATTGACCCTCTTAGGTTTTTGTATAGGGAAAATATCTTTTCCCAATCTATGACTTTATTTTAAAAATTATTTTATATATTTGAACATGATTTTGTTTTCATATAGCAAAATCCATCATTTGTGCCTATTTCTGTTAATAAATTTCCTTAAATTTAATTTTTAGAAATATTAATTTTTCCTCTTCTCTATATGTCTTTACTCTTTTGTATGTGGTGTGAATTAAATATTTAGCTGTATGTATCTGCATTTATTATTCATCAAATTGTGCCAATACCATTTTGTCATTAATCTATATTTTCTCCTCTGATTTGTCTTGTATGCTTTATATGCATAAAGTTTTCTTGCATGTAAATGTATTATGGGAATTTCTGTTCTTTTCCCTTGCCTTAGTGTCTCTCTTTGCCCTAATATCACACTGCATTAACTTCTGTGGGCTTATAATGAGTATTGGTAGCTAATAGCGCAAGTCCCCCGCTTTCCATTTTCTCTTCAGATTTGCTTCGACTCCACTTTGTCCCTTACTTTACCGTTTTACTATGTGTTTGCTAAATTTCATGGAATCTTCTGTTGGAGCTTTTATTGAACTTGCTTTATATGTTTTTGTTTGTGTGTTTTTTAAAGTGGCCATTGTGAAGAAAGAAATCTTTGTGTTTGATTTTAGAAACTCTTCGCAATTTTTATTTCTACATGATCATAAAAATATGTGACACTAATATTCATATGAAATACCATAAAGGATATTAAATTATTTAAAGGATATTCAATTGCTTAAAAAAATCTTAGTTTCGGTAATCTCTCATTGATTTGTTTTATGTAAACTACTTTTACACACACAAAAGGGCTTCAAAAAGAGTACAAAAATAAAAACTTGTATTATCTTTTAATTCCATTGTTCCACAAACTTTCTGAAGTTTCCTTAAAGATATCCAATCCAGATATCTTCTCTGAATTTTAGGTTCATATATACACCTACACAGGCATCTCTCTTCCTTCACCCAGTGCATATGGGAATGAATTAGTTTATCTGAAGAGAAAGTAAAGCCAGCAAGAATGTTTTCATTCTTGCTTGTCGGTGTTTCAGTAATTTTCAAGAGACCCAAATGTCCACTCAATTACTAAGTATTTAATAAAATAATTTTTTCCTTACCCTGACTTATTTCCATCAGTCATACTACTCGAATGCTTCTTTCTTGAAACAGTTTAGTAATTTTCTGTCTTACTCAGAGTAAAATAGCTTAATATGTTGTTGCTATTGTTAAGTGCCATTGAGTTGGTTCCAACTCATAGTGACCTTGTATAGGATTTCCTAGGAGTAAATTGTGGATTTAAACTGTAAACCTTGTGTTTTGCAGTCCACTGCTGATCGTACATCTCCATAGGCTACAATATATCTTCTGCAAATAATTTATTTGACTTTTCTCTTCTTTCTGTCTGTAGCCCATTATTTTGTTTTGTAGATGCCCTTTCCTTACCCTTAATGTTCTCTCCATTATTTTCAGTCTTTCTATTCTTTTCCTTTTTCTAGTCCTTAAATTAAAACAGAAGAGCTTATTGTTTCTCAGACTGGGGGCAGAGGACATGGGAAAGGAGAGGAGGGGCAAGAAAGAGGGTGGGAGGTTGAGATCTCATTGGAGAATGTGGTTAGTAATTTTTACATTTTATGCAGAATTTTGATGCCAAGGGATGAGAGTATTTCAAGAAGTAAGGAGAGTTCTCGGTGGGCTGTTGCTGAGACATCTATAAGAGCAGCTCTGAAATGCCTTTGGATATGGTCACTTTAGCAAGAAATGTTTTGGTTGCATGATATTGATAAAAGCAGATCCAAGTGAGTTAAAACGGCAGAGGCAATTCCAAAAATGGATCTAGGAGAATAGACCACCTACTTGAGACATTGGCTTTGTAGGAGAAAGCAGAATAAGAGCATAAACTGTTAATGCTATGTGGAAAAGAGTCAGTTATAGCTTTGAAATGGGCAAGAATGGTGCTTATTTAAAAACTAGAAAAGGTCTATTTCATTAAGTGTTGTTGCTGTTATTTGCCATGGAGTCCACCCCAAATTCATGGTGACTCCATGCATAAGGGATCCAAATGCCGTCTGTTCCTGTACTATCCCTGTAATCAGTTGTGGATCAGACTATTGTGAACTAAAGGATTTTCCTTGCCTGATACTTTTGAAATAGATCACCAGTTCTTTCCTTTTAGTCAATCTTAGTCTGGAAGCTCCACTAAAATTGGTTCCGCATCATAGCAACATACAAACTTTTATTGACAGAGAGTTGGTAGCTGTGCATGAGATGCATTGACCAGGAATACAACCCTAAAAGGCAAGAATTCTAAAACCATATATTCCTCATTTTGACTATAGAGATGAGAAAGAAAAGAAGAGAAAAGAAAATGCCTTAGTGTATATATTCAGATTAAACATCAAGGAATAGAATCCAAAGTGCAGGCAGAGGAATAGTCCTTGGATTGTTCTGTATCAAAACAAGAGGTAAGGGGAGCCACATGGAAATACATGGTACACTTGTTGTTTACCAGATTTTAGAAATTAAAAAAAATGATGCAGTTAATTTTAATTGTCTTACTGCTAACATTATTGCTTTTATCATGCACTTACTTACATGTTAGCTTTGAAAAACTTGATCTATAATTAGCAAGTGAGGACTGTCATTCCAACACTTTTATATAACATGGAAAATAATAGTTTGACTAACTATTTGTTGTAATAATAAAGACCAGAAGCAAAAATCAAAGGCCAGGCTCCTAGAGTCTTTCATGTTGACCTTTGTTCTATTATGAACTTTAAAATCTGTTTTACATCAGACACTGTAGGAAATAGGATAGTAGAACATGGGAAAGGAACCGATCCTACTAAGGTTGCCTAGGTCTAGTGGGATTGGTGATGTTACCAAAGAGAAACAAACAGCAGTTGAGTGTTTTCAATATGAGTAAAAATGCTTTGATGCTAGTTGATTTAAGAAAAAGAAAGAGAGATACAGATTTTGGCAAGAAAATGTCAAAACAAAACCCAGATTGACAAAAATAATGTCTAAGAGGGACAGTTGCAAGGGAGTGAAGACGTGGAGGTAAAGTCCCAGAGCATAACAAAAATTCATAGATTTTAAAATTAAAATTCACAGTAATTATTCAAACAGATTTTTTAGTAAGGTGAAATACATAATGGAATATCCTTTAAAATTTTAATGCATGTGTGGTAGGTTTCAAGGAATAAATTTTAGATATGATAAATTGTTCAGTTTACTTTTGGGTGACTATTCTCTATTTCATTAAATTTTCAAATGAACATTTTCCTTTTGCTTTACTAAAAATATCTAGCATGTTATTATGAGTTTTCTAGTTTCTATCATTCAAACTACCAGCTGCTACTTAGAAACCCTAGACAGGGTCATTATGGGTTGGAACCAACTTGGCACTTAACAACAACAATTCCCCTACTTCTCCTGTCAAAGCTGTTATTAGTGTGATGCTATTTACCCTTTCCTGACAAGGTTAAAAACTTTGTTAATTGACCACTAGTTTCAATAGCTATGGCATGGTAATGATTACAGTAATGAGTAAACAACTGTACAAATAAAATACAATGTTAGTAAAACCTATCTGTTTCAGTTGACATTTAGCACACTCTAGTGAAAACAATTCCCACATGTGATCCTATACTCGACATAAGGGTCATGTCTAGGAAACCAAAGAACATGCCCAAAGTAATTTATTCCACATAATATGTACTTCCTGCTCCCCTTACAATGTCCCAGTTTCTTTACACCTAATCTTCCATCTCTGATTTTTAGGAATGAAATCAGCTGGAAGGGACAAAAGATACACATAGTCTTCTTACCTACACAGTAAACACCAGTACATCTTTCAAGATTCAACTCAAGCCTTTTAAGTTCTATGGGGTCCTTTTGAACTTCACAGACCCCAACAGAACTAATTTCTCCTTTTCCTGCATTTTCAATGCAGGGAAAAGTAAAAGGGAGAATGAATTTAAGCTACGCCATAAATTAATTAAATTACTTTAAAAAAAATTTTAGCTGAATTACATTTGCATAATAATCAAAATTGTATTTTTAAGGGTAGTATAAAACCAACAACAGAAAACAGAATCAAAATTAGAGATTCTAAACTTCTGAAAAAGACTTTTTAAAATCAAGATAGAATACACCTAAACATTTTTGTTGTTAGTTGCCATGGAACAGATTCCACCTAATGGTGATTCCATGTGTTCATAGTAGAACTGCTCCATGGGGATTTCAAAATTGTTGTTGTTAAGTTCCATCAAGTTGGTTCCAACTCATAGCAACCCTGTATAGGTTTTCCAACAATTGATTGGTGAGTTTGAACCACTAACTTTGTGGTTAGGAGTCTATTGCTTAATCTACAGCTCCACATGAGAACTCCATTTTAAGGACAGATCTGAGGCACCTCTAGGTGGATTTGAAACACCCTTTCAACTAACAGTCAAGCACTTAACTATTTTCATCACCCAGGAACTTCAAATCAGCAGTACATGAATCTCAAAGATGTATATGTTAGTTGTGTTTTCCTGAAATCATTCCAAATGTTCTACTAAAGAGAAGTAAATAGGAAGTAAATAGGAAAATACAGAGTAGAAAAACATTAATGTTTTGGGGGAAATGTTTTATATCTTTAAATAAATTAAAATCTTAAATAAATCTAATGTAGATCTGATATTGAAAAGTAATCATCTTTCATGTTAGAAAAGTTTAAGCTGCCGGTTTAAGCTTGCTAAAAATATTTTTGCTGCATTCTTAGTAATTTCCCATGAAAGCATTTCTAAAGGCTCAGCAAAACATTTACAATTTTATAAAACCTTTTAAATTAATTTATAACTAAACTATAAGCCTCTTTTTGGGAGACTCAAAACAGTGGGTGACCTTATATCCATAATGTGTACGCTTTAGTGTGAAATCAGGAAGGGTTTATTTAACTTTAGATACCACGTTTCATTCAACTGAAATCTGTTTAGTCCTTTACATAAACCAATTTAATTTCATTTTATATTAATGCAATTACACTTTTGTATGTTCTTTTAAATTTTATTTTCAACTTTAGAGTGGCTTCAAATTGGAAATGTGAGAAAATATTGAACAGATTTTGTAATTATCATTGCCATTTTATCCCATCAGATATTTGGAAATATCAATAATTTCTCATATTCTTGATTAGTGCCATATTGTGTCTTGGACTCCATGTGCATTCAGTTACATCCTTTTGGACCACTTTTTCACTTCAGATGCTAGTATGGCAACCAACTGTGCGCAGGTGCAACCAGACAGCATATTGGTTCAGTATTACCTAATTTTTTACTTTCTTTCCCAGCATGTATTTGCATTTTTTCCCACTTCTATTTGTTTTCTAATAAATGCTTTAAGGGCTATACATTTTCCTTTATGTAGAATTTCTATCACATTCACATAATTAGACATCCAGTGATCTCAGTGTTTATTTTTAATTAGATTTAATTTTAGCTTTGATCTCCCAAGTCAACCCAAGAGTCAGTCTTAATATCTGAATAAATATTTGTCTTTGTTTTAAAGGTTGAAGAGAATTATTTGAAAATTCAATCTGAGTGATTTCTGATTTGGGGTCTTCCTTGAGATTTTCTTTGCTTTGAGGAAAGAATTTTACTTTTTCCAAAGGATATGGTCTTTATCGGTATGAGAGATATCTTTTGGAATCTTGGAAATCCTTTGATTATTAACTATTCCAGAAAGAGCCATTTTGCAATATTTACTTGGTGATGTTTACTTTGTGACTGATCTCCTGATATCGTCCTTATCATATCAGCTCATCCCAGGTAGAATGTTAGAGCTTCAATCCTGAGCCCTTCAGTAAAAATTCTCGATACTGAAGCTCCATAAACTTCCTGCTTGGTGAAAGATATCTGTTCTCCAGAGCGTAGCACACCCCCTTTGAGACCAGGAAGATCCATTTTGAGAGGCTTCCTAGATACTCAATATGCTTCTGATTTGTATCTCTATATTAAAAATGAATTTGTGAGTGCTTTCTGTGTGTCATTCTAGTGAAGATTTGAACCTTAGGGAGTAGTGGGAGCCAGCAGGCCAGAAATGATGGAGATTCTGGGGCTTCTGAAGCTAACAGTTACTATCTTGAAGGAGTAGTGGGAGAACCTCATATTTGTAGCAAGCAGGTCAGAAGTAAGGATGTTGTGGGAACTTCCAAGCATTAGAAAGGAGGAAAGCAAAAGATGATTATGAAGACAAGGAAGAAGACAAAGACCAAAATGGATGTCAGAAAAGACTCTGAAACTTGCTCTTCATCATAGAGATACAAAAGCAAATGGAAGAAATGAGGAGGTAAAAGAGCTGAATAGAAAATTTTGAACTCTGACCTAGCTTTGGGTAGCTCAGGTCAGAGAAAGAAGTGTTGCAGATGTCAAAACAAGAGTGAAACAATTTAATTGAAATGACTTGATTAAAACAGCACTTACATAAAATGTTATATTGTCATTTTAAATTAAGTCTTTATGGAAACAGTAACATAATATTAAGTTGAGTATCTATCACAGGTTTGGCTGAAATCACAAAAATCAGTGGTAACTATTCTCAAAATCTACTCAGAGTGGCTCTGCCAAATTATGACACTTTTGTAGGGGCGGTGCTAAAAATGAGTTTTGCAACCCTCTTCCAGCAACTACCTTCAGCCATATAGACTGCTGACTCGGATTTCAGCCAGAAGTAAATTAATGAAGCTAGAGAGTGGTGCTTTCTGGAGATGGAACTGTCGATGGACATTGACCTACTACCCATGCCTCTAGGATGATGAAGAGTGCATCAAATTCATCTTAAGTCTAGTGTGGCGAAATTTTTAATGAGATCACCCAGAAAGCTTGACAGGCATCACCTAGAGTATCAGAAACACTTTTTGAGTTTATAACTGATATAACATGTGAAAACCAATCAAATATAATTTTGCAAATAGCTTTTAGTTGTTATGAAATCATATACCTAAAATGGGATTAAATCTAAAACTATTCAATCAATTCAGATCAGGTTTTCCTATTAATCCACAAATCATATAAATAGTATTTTGGATTAGTGAGAAAAATTCCTAAAACTGTAGGGGTGTGCTTTCTCTTCCCAGCATCATCCTAGGGTATCCTGTACAAAGATTGGATCCAGTACAAAGGCTCACATCAGAACATGATCTGAAACATACATCAAAAGTCTTCAAGTGTTAGGGGAACAGAATGACAGCTGGGACCCCACAATGGTAGAAAGTGACTTCAAACAACTAAATATGAAGTTTTTTTCTCATGTGTAGGTGTGCAGTCCTTTTCTGGAGTGTGGTTGTTGTTAACTCCCTTGTGACTATATGTAAACTATTTAATCCTGCATGTTATTTATACCTAGACATGCTGGTAATGTCTTCCAAATTTCTTGTCAAAGATAAGTGAGTTGACTCCAGTGCTGCATCAGTTTGTTGAAAGATTTCTATTTATATTCCATCAATTCCCAGTACCTTGTTCTTTGCCAATTCCTTCATTGCACCTTGGACTTCTTTCAGTATCATTGGTTCTTGATCATATGCTACCTCTTGAAATGGTTGAACAGTGACCACTTCTTTTTAGTACAGTGACTGTAATCCTTCCATCTTCTCTAGATGCTTTCTGCATTGTTCAATATTTTGCTCATAGAATAATTCAATACTGCAAATTAAAGCTTGATTTTTTTTTTCTATAGTTATACGAATCGGGCTGTGAACCTTAAGGCCAGCAGTTCGAAACTACCAGCTGCTCCACGGGAGAAAGATGAGGCGTCTGCTCCCGTAAAGATTTACAGCCTCGGAAACCCTCTACGGGGTCGCTATGGGTCGGAACCAACTTGACGGCACTTAACAACAACAACAACAACATAGTTATTTCAGCTTGAGAAATGCTGAACGTATTCTTCCCTTTTGGCTTTCTAACTCCAGGTTATTACATATTTCATTATCACACCTGACTTTATCTTCTTGAGATGCCTTTTAAAATTTTCTGTTCAACTGTTGTACCTTTTCATTTCTTCTGTTTGCTTTAGCATCTCTATGGTAAACAGCAAGTTTCAGAGTCTTTTATGACATCCATTTTGGTCTTTTCTTTCTTCCTTGTCTTCATAATCACCTTTTTCATTCTTTCTTTACAATGCTTTTGGTATCATTCCACAAATCTCCTGGTCTTTGGTCATTAGTCTCTAGTGAATTAAACCTGTTCCTGTGATGATCTCTAAATTCAGGTGGCATATGTTCAATATCATATTTTGGCTCTTGTGGCCTGGTTTTTATTTTCTTCAGCATCAGCCTGAACTTACATATGCGCAATTGCATGATCTGTTCTGCAATCTGCCATGGGCCTGGTTTTAGCTGGTCATATGGAGCTTTGCTACTGTCTCTTCCCACAGATGTAGTCATTTTGATTTCTGTGTATTCATCTAGTGAGGTCCATATGTATGTTGTTAACTGCTGTTGATCGATTCCAACTCACAGCAAACCTGTATAGGGTTTCTGAGGAGCCACTGGTGAGTTTTAACCACTGATGTTGTAATTTAAACTGATCTTGTAGTCCAGAACTCCCAGTGTGGCACTGTAGGAGCACTGGACTGCAAACCACAGGGTGGGCAGTTGAAACCCATCAGCTGCTTCTCAGAAACTCTACACAGGGTCACTATGAGTTGGAACTGACTCTATGACACTTTACAACAACAACAAAAGGTATTTGCAATGAATAAATCATTTTTCTTTCAAATCTCCAACATCATTTCTATCTCGAAGGTGATATTTTCCAACTACTGATCCTTCCTGTTTGTTTCCAAGCTTTGCATTCCAATCCCCAATAATAATCAATACATCTTGATTGCATGACTGATAATTTCAAATTGAAAAAAGTTCTAGAAATATTCGATTCCATCATCGCTGACTTTAGTGGTTGGTATGTAAATATGGGATATAGTTACCAGGCCAACTGATTGGTATGGATCCATATTTGTGCCATTCCAAAGCCAGGTTGCCCAATAGAATGCGATAATCATCAGACAATATCATTAATATCACATGCAAGTAAAATTTTACTAAAAATATTTTCTAAAGATAATTGAAAAACAGCTGCAATAGTACATTGATAAGGAACTGCCAGAGGTTCAAGCCATATGTAGATGAGGATATGAAACAAGCGATATCATTACTGACATTAGATTAATCTTGGCAGCAAGTACAGAACACTAGAAATATGTTCACCTGTGATATATTGAATTTTTGACTGTGTGGATTATGACAAACTATGGACAACATTGCAGATAATGGGTATTCCAGAACATTTAATTGCATTCATGAGGAACCTGTACAAAGACCAAGAGACAGTTGTTCTAAGAGAACAATGGGACACTGAATGCTTTAAAATCAGGAAAAGTGTGTGTCAGGGTTGTATTGTTTCACCTACTTATTCAATCTATATGTTGAGCAAATAATCTGAGAAACTAGATTAATATGAAGAAGGAAGTGGTAACAGGTTTGAAGGAAGACTCGTTAATAAACTGTGATACAAAGATGACAAAACCTTGCTTACTGAAAGTGAGGAGGACTTAAAATACTGATGAAGAGCAAAGACCACTGCCTTCACTGCTGATTGCACCTCAATGTAAAGAAAATAAAAATTCTCACCACTAGATCAATAAATAGTATGATAAATGGAGAAAAGATTGAAGTTGTCAAAGAGTTCATTTTGCTTGAATCCACAATAAACACTCATGAAAGCAGCCTTTAAGAAATCAAATAACATACTGCATTAGGCAAATCTGCTGCACATGATCTCTTTAAAGTGAGCAAGAGCAAATATATCAGTTTGAGGACTAAGGTTTATCTGACCCAAGCCATGATATTTTCAGTAGCCTCATATGTATGTGAAATTTGGACAATGAATAAGGAAAACCATATAAGAGCTGATGTATTTGACTTATGGTGTTGGAAAAGAATATTAAAGGTATTAAAGACTGCCAGAAGAACAAACAAATCTGTGTTGGAAGCAACACCACTCGAATATTCCTTAGAAGCCAGGAATACAAGACTTCATCTCTCATACGTTGGACATATTATCATGAGGGACTAGTTCGTGGAGAAGAGCATCATGTTTGATAAAGTGGGGGGTCAGCAAGCAAGAGGAAGACCCCCATGGAGATGGAGGATTGGCTTGGTGGTGACAGCAATGGGATTAAGCATAACAACATTTGTAAGGATGGTGCAGGACCGGGCATGTTTCATTCTATTACGCATAGGGTCATTGTGAATGGGAACTGACTCTAGACCATCTAACAACAACCACAATGTTTAGTTAAAGATGTCCATTTGTCTTTTTGCCCATAACACCATAGATCATATAGATACACAAATTAAGAAAGCTTTATTCTTTGATACGAGTAAAAGGCCATGATTGGGATTTAGCCTCACAATACATAAACTCTTTAAACTTAAAGGCCAGGTAAAAATCATGAGAAGTGATCAATTCAGATCATTTTAGATGGCTATCCAGTGGGATTGAGATTATATCTGTAGAAGAAGCAAAAGGCATTATCAGGACCATGAGACTAGATTAAAAATGACCAACAAGAGGATATGATTTTAATTGCAATAAGGGAACCAAGTATGAAACTCACAAAATATTCATAAAAGAAGAAATAATATTTAATATCTGTCTTGACCAGAGCTTTAACAACAGCAGTCAAGTAAACCTGTCCCTTACCTTTGTTCTCTTCCTTGCTACAACACTGGCGAAGCACAATCCACCCACTAAGTGGCAGGGAGAAGGAATAGAATCACAAACTAGGAAAATGTGGAAGACATTTTCCCATTGCAGGCTTTCCATCAAAACTGAAGATGAGTTGGGGCAAGGCAGCAGCTTTAAATGAATTCTAGAGTTTCAACTATCACATGGTACTAGACATATTAATTATTGAACTAAGTATGTCTTTTGATTAAGTGACTGAAGGTTTTTCAGCTTTGGAAAGTGATTTAAAAAACCACATATTTCACCCAAGAAGGAATAGGAATGACTAGCCTTATAAAGTGATAGTTTAGGGCTGAAAATGGTTGCTTTCTGGTTGTATTATATGAATCCTATTTCTTCAGTGGTGTCAAGTAAAAACCCAAATGCAGACTTACATAGTGAGAGGCTTTATTCAGAAAGAAAGATTACTGCAAGGAGGGAAAGGAACTATTAGAGTAGCTTGAATCATAAAATCAGCTGTGATGCAAAAAATTTATGGCTACTGGATCTTCTTGTTGGCTTGTGTCTTAGACTGAGTTTTCTAGAGAAGCAAAATCGGTGATATATATATAGAGAGAGAGGAGGGGGGAGGGTTATTAGTTACATTTGTAGAGTCCCAGATCCCCAGTGAAATAGAGAGTCCCTCCCTTTAACTGAGAGTTAACTAGGTTTCAGAACCATGGGGATAAGAACATCCCAACTGCTAAATCTCTGCAAATCTAGGCCTAGTCAAATTTACATAAAATCCTAACCATTATATTCCACTCTTGACACCTATAAACTGTATTTATAATTTCTAAATTAAAAACATTATAGTCATACTTGAGCCTAATATTATATAACTAAAATGTGTACAACCAAAAATGCACTGGCCCCATTTTCATGCTGTAACAAATTAATAAAACCAAAGTATTTGATGTACACATACATAACAAAACAAAACAAAACAAAAAACATATATTGATGCAAAAGCCCAAAGCCAGCCTCTGCCCACAGGCACACAGCTTATTCAATTCATGGGCCTACAGTCCAAAGCTGCTCTGTTTCTTCATGACACTGCCACTGCCATGGTCTCTGTTGTCACCGTTTTTCCAAGCAAGAATCCATTGCTCTACTCCCGCTCTTCCTGAAAGATGTTCTTGAGCTCGTCATTTCATGAAATGAAGTATAACTACTACTCCCTTTTAATTAGACATCTTCTACCATTAAAATTTTGACAATCACAATTAATCCTACTAACAATTACTCACAATTGAAATCAAACAAATCCTATCAGCATCATCCCCCATTCCCTTTCACCAGACCCAATTGAAAAGAGGCAAACTCCTTTGTCCCCTGATTCTAAAATGAAACACACCCATGAAAGTTTGTAAGGCACCTACTTCAGACCTTTGTAGCCCCTCCACTCCAGATTTTTAAAGCAGTCCTAGTGCTGTAGCATAAGCATTGGACCTCAACGTCGGTTTGAAAAAAAAGGTCAGTGGTTGAAACTCACCAGCTGCTTATTGGAAACCCTATACAGGGTTACTATGTGTCATAACCAACTCCACAGCACTTAACAACATTTTTAATAGCCGATGTCTAAATTTCCAGGCCCTATTAACATAGTACACTGAGGAGACACGCATGTCCCTTGATATGAAGTATCTTCCATTCTGATTGGAATTTTGAGCAACTACATCCATAAACAAAAGTCCAGCACAACAAATTGAAGTAATTGACACCTGCTCACACTATATAACATCTTTATCTTCATCCGGACAGGTTCTGGTCAGTTCAACCCTAGCCACTCAAGCTAGATTAAATGGGTAGCAGCTCCAAGTTTGGGAGTTCACACACACCTCCCTGCACTTCAAATCAACTTCCCCTACACTCTCAGCTCTAGGCCCCATGGGCTAAGTCAGTGCCTGTGCACTCAGGAATTCACACAACTCCCTAAACCTCAAACCAGGCACCCATCCTGCTCTTCTTATCTCAAGGTCACCAGGCGCCAGTAGAACATGTCCAAATTCAGTCTGCATTTCCCCTGGTTCCACTCACAGGCAGACCCAGGTGGTCGAGAGCTTTCAGACCTGCATGGGGGTTTTCTCTGATGGGACCACTTCCTTTGCCTTGTTGTTGTTAAGTGCCGTCGAGTCAATTCCGACCCATAGCGACCCTGTACAGGGTTTCCGAGGCTGTAAATCTTTACGCGAGCAGAACGCCTCATCTTTCTCCCGCGGTCGGCTGGCAGTTTTGAACTGCTGGGCTTAAGGTTCGCAGCCCGATTCATAACTACTACGCTACCCGCTCTCAAAATGCTAAACTGCCTTTTTTTTTTTCTCTGCTTGAATCTCATGTTACCCCAGCCATTCTAGGTTGGTTTGCATGTCTTTTCAAATTGCAGATTTCTCAACTTCCAAGGTTCTAGGATTCCACCTAAAGCTCCATACTCTACAAAGACTTAAAAGCAAAATGCCTACTTTTTTCTGGGCAAATTTTAACTCACCTTTTAGCATATCCTGGTGTGGTGCTGTGAGTTAATGTGCCAGACTGCAAAGCCATTTGAACTGCAAGGTCGGTGGTTCAAGCTCACCAGCTACTCCTCAGAAACTCTATACAGGGTCGCTATGGGTCGGAATCGACTCAACGGCACTTAACAACAACAACAATCAAGTATATGTTGAAGGCAGTCTTACAAGTTATCTGTAATAATAATTCCCAATTTTCCTAACACACATGTATGTCTATTTGACAGTAATAGGCAGGAGAAACCAATATCCATAAGGCAGTCAAACACATAAACCTTTTAAAACACTCAAGTTCCACCTTTACTTCAACCTTGGACTAACCTCATTCAGATGCATATGGCCTTGGGCCTCTAGCAGGGTGGATTCCAGTAGGCCCAGGTCTTTTAAAAACAGCCTGAAGACTCCAGGCAACTGTAAAAGCTGCCAAACTGCAAGGCTGAGTCAATTCTGACTCTAGTGATGCTACAGGATAGAGAGGAATTGTCCCATAGTGTTGCCATGTTTGTCTCCCATGGAGATTCTGGTGGGTTCACACTGCATATCTTTCGGCTATCAGCTATGTATTTTAACTGCAGTGACACTGGGGTTTCTTTTGAAGTCAGCCTGAGAACTACTAATTCGGGAGATGAGTCCTTGAAACCCATGTTTTAATAAACCTTCGAGGGACTTAAAAAAAAATTATTATTTTTTTTTGCTTCCATGTCACCACTGGGCTTGCATTGCCAGTCTTTTCTTCTGGTTAGCATTCATGATAAAGTTTGGAAAGCATAAATGAAGGGAGTTTATTGGTACACAAACTGGAAGGTCAGAGTTAAGGGTGACTCATTCTTGTTGCTATGTGCTGTGGAGTCGGTTCTGACTCATAGCGACCCTGTACAGGGTTTCTGAGGCTGTAAATCTTTAAGGGAGCAGAAAGCCTTATCTTTCTACCGCAGAACAGCTGGCACTTTCAAACTGCTGACCCTGAGGTTGTTGTTGTTGTTGTTAAGTGCTTCGAGTCGGTTCCGACCCATAGCGACCCTGTACAGGGTTTCCGAGGGTGTAAATCCTTACCGGAGTAGAAAGCCTCATCTTTCTCCCGCGGAGCGACTGGTAGTTTCGAACCGCTGACCTTAAGGTTCGTAGCCCAATTCGTAACCACTTACGCTGACCCTGAGGTTAGCAGCCCGATTTGTAACCACTACGCTATGGCCCCACCTTAATCTTTACTCCTTAGCAACTCATTTCAAAATTGGTCCATAATAACAGGCATACAGGTTAGGATTTACAGTATATCACAAAATGGATAAATTTGGCTATAAGGGCCATAAATAATAAACACTTAGCTGCCCTGTAAAGACTATCTGTGAATATGGATCATACTGATTGTGGTGTGCTACATGCTCCTTCCTACCAAAGGGTCCCAGAAAAATTCACCATTTCTCATGGGCTGCATGGAGGACACATGTGCATTCTTTAGCTAAGTAATCTCAGTTTGGGGAAATGATCAAATAGAAATAAAATCAGAAATATATAATGAAATATATCCTAGAAAGTTTATCGTATTATTATTTAAGTGACAAATATAAATCGGCAAACTATTATGTCAGTTAATAGGAGACAGGTTGAATAAATTAAAGTATATCCATGCTGTGGGTTAATGCACCAGACTGCAAAGCCATTTGAACTGCAAGGTTAGTGGTTCAAACTCACCAGCTGCTCTTTAGAAACCCTATACAGGGTCATTATGGGTCAGACCTGACTCTATGGCACATAACAACAAAAACAACAATGCTTTGAAATGGTATGCAAGTATAAAAAAGGAAAAGCTTATTCAGTATTAATTCAGCTAACATTTAACACACACTTATGATGTTCATGTCCTGTTTTCAATGTTGATGTTACAGGAAGAAAAGAAGGAAAATGAGCTTTTGATGAATCTTACACTCAACTAGGGGTGGGAAATAAACAAATAAATAAGTAAGCAAGACAATTTCAGAGAGTTATTAAATACTAAGACTAAAATAAAACAAGGTGACATGATAGAAAATGATAGAGAAATAAACTGAGACCTAAAGAAATTGAGAGTCAGATTTGCAAAGATAATATAGTCCTATGAATGGATCCAGAGGGATGCTCATGCTCAGGTTATTCTAAAAAAGAAAAAGAAAAGAAAACTATGTATGAGAGTGATCTCATTTTTATAAACAAAATTAGGGAACTCTCCCCCTGAACTGCAACATCAGCAGTTCGAAACTACCAGCTGTTCCGCGGGAGAAAGATGAGGCTTTCTGCTCCCATAAAGATTTACAGCCTCAGAAACCCTATATAGGGTAGCTATGAATCAGAACCAACTGCACGGCAAATAACCACCACCATCCCATGAATGAGTATTTATATATATTTTGTGTGTGTGTGTGTGAGACTAGAGAAAATGAGGAAGAATACACCTCAACATGTTAATACTAGTTAACTCAGGTGGTGGGGCAAGGAGGTGTAGATTGTTCTATACCTCCCAAATTCAATGATCCCAAATTCAAATTTATTTTATGGAGGCCCCATTATGAAGCCTTAAACAGGACAAAGACCATCATCTGGATGTGGGTAACTGGTTCCCCAAAATGTTGAGAAAGCAAAGGAAATCATTACGATTGGCAACAGAGCAATTCATCACTGAGTGGAACTAGAGGAGGAAGAAAAGACCTTGACTGCGATATGCACACAATTCTACATTTAAAAGGTTACAGAACTAGTCCAGGGGCTTTGGCCACCTGGCTATGCGCTGGTGAGGGTATGATTCATGACCTTGCAGCTCTGAGTCATAGCTGCTAGTACTTCAATTTTTAGATAACACACTATTTTAGCAAAGTAACTAAGGACACACTCTCTGATTATCCTTGCAAACTGGAGGGCAACACGGTTATTTCTTGCACTGATCCAGGAGTTGTAATCTACTTTCAAAATATTCTGCCTGAGAGAAAAACTGCCACATTGCTGATTAATGGTCAGAAATAACTCAATTGGAAGCTAAACTTATTGATGTCAAGACTCAAAAAGGAGTTAGAGCTCTTACTGTAAAGTGTAACATTTCACAAGTTAGGTGCTTTAGAACTTAACTTGTAATACAAGATACATGGAGTCCTAGTGTGGTGCTGTAGGATAAGCACTAGATTGCTAACCACAAGGTTAGTGGCTTAAACCCACCAGCTGCTCCTTGGAAACCCTATACAGGGTGGCTATGAGTCAGAATGGATCAGCAACACACAACAACAACGATATATAGTTAGTTTTGTTTTTCTTCTTTTGTTGATTTCTATAGGTTTGGTTCATGACAGCAAGTAGATTTTGATTTTATAGTTTTGGGGAAAAGAACTCCAATCCAAAGTTTTAAATTATTTAGTCATTTTTTTCAATATGTGGGTCATTTAAATTTTGAGATTCATTAATTTCGTAACCAGAAATATTACTTTCTATCTTTGGTTATTTCTGCCACCCTTGTTGTTCTTTTCAGTTAACAGCCCAATATTTAACCCACTGCACCACCAGTTAATCACCTGAGAATCTACTAGGGCTGGTTCCTGCTCTGTGTCAAATTGAATGTGGGTTTTTGAAGCCCAGGCTGCTTCCAGTTCCACAGCTGTCTTGGGCAGATATTTTTGGCTATCCTTTTTCTGCTGTCTTTCATGATGTTTTCTAGGACTTCTAATCATTTTTCTTTTTCTTTCTCTCAGGGTCATGTATCTGCTTTAAAAGAATAGAAACAAATTGTCTCATCAAGTTTGGGCTGGGAGTGGAAATATGCTCAATTGACCATCATATCCTTTCTGCCGCTTTGGAATTACAGGCCAGCCTTGCTGGGAAATTTAGGGTAAATGTGATCACTTGAGAATGTAAATTGTTTTGGAGCATAGATAACTACTTATGTTTAACGAGTTCAGAGTATTTATATTAATTCTTGGAGCTTCAGACTCTTGAAGTCTTTACATTTCTCTTATAAACATCTAGACTACTAGGTTTGTACACAGGCAGTGAAGATTGCTGAGGACACAGTTCATACAGCTCTGGTACTGAGTCTTATATTTCAATTTCAACCAGTCATTCAGTTTTCATCCATTTATGTTTTATGCATCTGTTTAAGTTGATGTCTAAAAATAAATAGGGTGACTAGGTTGTTGTTGTTGTTATGTGCCATGGAGTCGGTTCCGACTCATAGCGACCCTGTACAGGGTTCCAAGGCTGTAAATCTTTATGGGAGCAGAAAGCCTCGTCTTTCTCCCACAGAACAGTGCATAGTTTCAAACTGCCGACCTTGTGGTATGCAGCCCGATTCATAATCACTATGCTACCAGAGCTCCTAGCGTGACTGGGTAGTTGTGATTTAAAAAAAAAAAAAAAAAGAGTTGAACTACAATCTTAAGAAGGCAGACCAAAAAAATGAAAAAAGCAGTCCAATTTCATGAGTTTATCTTTGGCTCTCTCCCAATATTTTCCTTGATGTTTTCTCATTTCCAGTCTCCATATGAACTGTCTTCCAGATGGCTACAACCACATGCTGTCCTCAGATTCTAAAACCTATTCAAATTCAGTTTTCTAGTATTTATGCCCAAATAGTCCAAAAGAGTCTTCCTTCCCCCCCCCCAATCTTCCCTTTCCCCCAATAAAATGGAAATTGCACTAGAGCATCAGAACTTATAAAAATTATACAAGATTGCTTGTATGTCATTAAAAATTCACTTGTAGGTGTGAAAAGTGGATACTAAGTACCCAGTACGTATGTTGCATTTTGAATCAGATTTTCTCATCCTAACTCATCTCTTACTGCTAAGGTGTGTGTACCATCCTTATCTGCCCACCTCAGTGATTCCACAAATGTTTCCTACAGAAAGAATAGGTGTCAAATGGGTGGTTCTTAAATTTAGTGAATTGTTTGATGAACTTTTCACTCATCTGTTGTATACAGAGGGAAAAAAAGATACAGTGTGTTTCCTTGTTGATTTTTTAAGGTTTTTATTGTGAATTGAGTGATAGTTTACATGGAAGAACATCAGTATTACACTCATGATTTCATTACAATGATTACAATCCCCTCCATGCATCATCATTCAACAGCATTTGCTTCTATTCCTTCTGTTTTTGTTTTTATGTACATAAAAACACTCAGGAATATATAATCTTTAAAAAAAAAAAATTTCACCATCAATTGGCTCTGTATATTGTTGGTGTTGTTTTTAAGTTTTTTTGTGTGTGAACTGAGTGATAGTTTTACATGGGAGAACATCGGCTTTATGAAACGTGCATCGTTTCATTGCAATGATTATAAGCTCCTCCGTGCATCATCATTTAACAGTATTTGCTTCCATTCCCTATTTGTTTTTTGTTTTTTTTGGGGGGGGGGAAGGGCAGGGTGGTGTACACAGAAACACTCAGGAATAATTTATAAAACCAAAGGGCACATTCTGCAAGCCTACCTCCTGGCTGCCAGCACACAGCCTTTCTCTTTCCATGAGTCTAGAGTCCTCAGCTGCCCTATCTCTCCATGTCATCATCTCTACCTCCATCTCTGGAGTTGCTGCTTCTCTGGATAGGGTCCCACATTCTGCTCATTCTCTTCTCCCTTGGTTATCCTACGGTCCTCTGTTCCTGGATGATACAGTGTGTTTTTATAAATCCAAAATGATTCTATTTCCATAATAATAACTTACTCTGCATTTGTTTTTAATTTAAAGCTTTTATTGTACATTGAGTGATAGTTTACACTGGAGAACATCAGTGTTGCACTCATCCTATTGCATTTTGTATCACTGCAATTATTATAATCCCCTCCATGCATTACCCTTCAACAGTATTTGCTTTTATTCCCTCTTTTATTTATTTATTTAATGTACACAAAACACTCAGAGATATATAATCATTTAAATAACCCAAGGGTATATTCTGCAAACCTACCTACTGGCCACCAGCACACAACCTTTCTCTTTCCATGAGTCTAGAGTTCTCAGCTGCTCTATCTCTCCATGTCATCATCTTTGCCTCCATCTCTGGTGTTGCTGCTTCTCTGGATAGGGTCCCACATTCTGCTCATGCTCTTCTCCTTTGATGGACCTAGGGTCCTCTGTTTCTGGAATATAAAATTAATTACTACCCTCTTTATGCTACAAAACTTCTATCTTTACAGTTGTGACAACTGCAATTAGTCACGATAACAATTATTCACTATTGAATCCCAAGAATCTTATCCCTATTTCCTTTCACCACACCCGTCTAGACAAGATGAAAACTATTCATTGGGGATTCTATCTTCCCTCACAATCTGAAACTGAACTCTAAACTCCCTCTTGAAAACTTGTAAGCCAGCTACTTCATGCCTTTATAGTTCCCCTCCCCCTCCCCCCATTTTAGGTAGCCAATGTCTAGATTGCTCATCCCTATCAACCCTGTGTGGAGTCCTGGTGTGGCATGGTGGGTTAATGTGCCAGACTGCAAAGCTGTTTGAACTGCAAGGTTGGCGGTTCAAGCTCACCAGTCACTCTTTGGAAACCCTGTCTATATAGGGTTGCTATGAGTCGAATACAGCTTGATGGCACTTAACAACAACAACAACATCAACCCTATGTACAGTGGGGATAGGATTGATTCTTGATGTGAAGACTCCTTCCCTCTCAGTTGGTATTTTGAGTTACTACTTCTGTAAGTATAGCTCAAGTTCATCAAATTGTAGCAATTTATACTTGTTGACTTTATCAAATTTGTTTCTCTTCCTCTATTCAAGTTCTGATCATCAAGCCATCAAAGCTAAGTCAAATGGGTACTATCTGCAAGTCTGGGTATTCTTGTGCCTCTCCCCTCACTTCATATTAGCTGGATGCTTCACTCTCGGCTCTTGCCCTCTGTGGCTAGGTCATTGTCCATGGGCTTAGTAGTCCTCAGGTCTCCCACACTTTGGACCAACCAGGTCTTCCCCTTCACTCTCTCATCTCCAAGTCAAGTGGAGTCTATGGAACATGGTCAAACTCAGCCCATATCTTCATTGCTGCCTTTCCTCCTCTTCCACTCACCAGTAGACTAATGTGGTTGCCAGCAAGCTTACATGCTTGCTCATGTGTTCCCTTTGTTATTCTGCTTTTTTTCTCTTTTAACAAAATGATTGTTGTGGTAGAAAGTAACTTTATTTTGAATGCCCTGATCTTTAAAAATCAGGGATCCTTAATTATAGAACTCTCAAGTTTAATAATTATATAATGAAAATGCTTTGCAGTACAATATTTTACGAATTCTTCAGGGAGAAATAACATTGTCTTATTTTGCACTATATGCCTACTGGATAGCAGAGTGTACATTATATTATTGTGATTGTTGATATGTGTTATCAAGTCAGTTATGACTCACAGAAACCCTGTATAGGGTTTCCGAGGAGTGGCTGGTAGGTTGGAACCACTGACCTTGTGGCTAACAGTCCAGTGCTTATCCTAAGCACCACACTAATAATCCATATTATATTATGTTGCTGTTGTTGTTTAGTGCCCTAGAGTAGGATCCAACTCATAGTGACTCTGTATAGGATTTCTTTTGAGCAACTGGTTGGTTTGAACTTTGCAGTCAGCAGTCCAGTGTTTACCCTAGAGTGCAATTCCAGGACTCCATATGATATGTTGTTATTAAGTGATGTGGAGCTGTTAAGTCAGTTCTGACTCATGGTGACCCTGTATAGGGTACCAAGGAGCAGCTTGTGGTTTTGAACCACCAACCTGTGGTTAGAAATCTAGTGCTTATCCTACAGCACCAAACAAAGACTCCATATTATATTATTTTGTAGTTGTTATTAAGTGCTGTTGAGTCAGTTCTGACGCAGAGTGACCCTTTATAGGGTTTCTGAGGAGTAGTTGGTGAGATTGAATGGCCAACATTGTGGTTCAAACTGACTTTGTGCATTAACCCACAGTGCCACACCAGGCCTCCATATTGAATATTGAATCCAGAATATTGAATATTGAAGCATGACGAAGAGCACCAGAACATTGATAGATATGCCTTTGTTGTTAGATGACATAGAGTCCATTCAGACTCATAACAACCATATGCACAAAGAATAAATATCAGTCCTGAGTAAATCTTACAATTGTTGCTATGCTTGAGTCCACAGCAGCTGTCATTGTTCTAATCCATCTCATTGGGTGTGTTCCACTTTTTTGATGACCGTTCACTCTACCAAGCATGATGTCCTTCTCCAGGGATTGGTACCACCTGATAATGTGTCCGAAGTATGAGAGATGAAGTCTTGCCATCATGGCTTCTAAGGAGCATTCCGGCTATTCTTCTTCTAACATTTTGTTCTTTGGAAGTTCATGGTACTTTTAATATTCTCTTCTAAAACCACAATTCAAACTCATCAATTCTTCTACAGATTCTTAATTCATTGTCCAATTTTCACATGAATGTGAGCTATTGAAACTGTCATAGTTTGGGTCAGGTGCACCTTAGTCTTCAAATTAAAATATTTGCTCTTGAACACTTTAAAGAGGTCTTTTACAGCAGATTTGCACAATGTGTTACATTGTTTGATTTCTTGACTGCTGTTTCCATGAGTGTTAATGGTTGATCTGAGCAAAATGAAGTCTTTGAAATCTTCAATCTTTTCTCCATTTATCTGGATGTTATTTATTGGTCAAGTTGTGAGGATTTTGGTTTTCTTCACATTAAGGGGCAACCCATACCTAAATTTGTTGTCTTTGATCTTCATCAGTACACATTTTAAGTACTTTTCGTTGTCAAAAAGCAAGGTTGTATCATCTGCATATTGCAAGTTGTTAATGAGTTTTCCTCCAATCGTGATGCCATATTCTTCTTTATATAATCCAGATTCTCAGATCATTTATTAAGCATACAGAGTAAATAAGTATGGTGACAAAATAGAAACCTAGCACATACTTTCCTAATTTTAAACATTCAGTGTCCCCTTTATCTATTGGAACAACTTCCTCTTGTTCAATCATGAGCACAACTAAGTTTTCCAGAATACTTATTCTCTACAGTGTAATCCAAAGCTTGTCATGATTCACACAATTGAAAATTTTGCCAGGTCAGTAAAGCATAGGTAACACCTTTCTGGTATTCTCTGCTTTCATCCAAGATCCATCTGATAACAGTAATGATCTCCTTTATTCAACGCCCCAACTTAAGCTGTCCTGAACATGTGGCAGTTCCTTGTCAATGTACTGCTTCAACCATTTTTAAATTATCTTTAGACAAATTTTACTTGCATGTGATATTAATGATATTGTCCAATGACTTCTACATTTTGTTGAGTCACCTCTCTCTAGAATGGACACATATCGATCTCTTCAAATCAATTGGACAAGTAGTTGTCTTCCAAATTTTTGGCATAGATGAATGAGTGTCTCCAGTACTGTCAGAATTTGTTGAAATTTTTCAATTTGTATTTCATCCAATCCTGGATTCTTATTCTTTGCTAATTCCTTCAGTGTACTTTGGACTTCTTCCTTCATTATCATTGACTCTTGATCATATGCTACCTCTTGAAATGATTGAATATCAGCCATTTCTTTTTGATATATTGGTATTCCTTCCGTATTCTTTTGATGCTTTTTGCATTACTAAATATTTTGCCAATATAGTGATGGAAAATGAACCCCTCAGGTTGGAAGGCACTTAAAATATAACTGGAGAAGAGCTGCCTCCTAGAAGTAGACTTGACCGTGATGAAGCAAATGGAATAAAACTTTTGGGACCTTCATTTTCTGATGGGGAACAACTCAAAATGAGAAGAAACTGCTGTAAGCATCTATTAATAATCAGAACATGGAATGCATGAAGTATGGATCTAGGAAAATTGAAAATGATGAAAAATTAAATAGAATGCATAAACACTGAAATCCTAAGCTTTAGTGATCTGAAATGGACTGGTATTGACCATTTAAAATCTGACAATCACATGGCTTTCTATGTCAGAAATGACAAATTGAAGTAGAATGATGGTCTCTCATTCATCATCATAAAGAACATTTTTTAAAAATATTTTATTATGAATTATGTGATAGTTTACATGAGAGAACATTAGTTTTACATTCATTCTATCATATATTGTCTCATTGCCATGGTTACAATCCCCTCCATGCAAGCCTTTCCCCATACCCCCCAGGTCTTCAGCACACAGTCGCTCTCCCTCTCTGGATCTAAAGTCTCTAGCTGCTCCATCGCTCCACGTCATCATCTCTGGCTCCATTTCAGACATCACTGCTTCTCTGGGTAGGGTCCCGCTCTCTGCTCTTCTCCCTTGATGGTCCTAGGGACCTCCACTCCTAGACTGAAAAGTTAATCACTCCCCTCCTTGCTATAAAATGTCTACCTTTACATTTCCGACCCTCACAAACAGTCCTGATAACAATTATTCACTATTGTATCACAAGAGACCCGTCTGCATTTCATTGCATCAGCTCCGCCTAGTTAGATTGAATACTACTCACTGGAGATTCTACCTTCCTCCAGGCCCTCTGGATCTAGGTTCCCTCTTGAAAGCTTGTAAGCCAGTCACTTCTTGCCTGTGTAGCCCCCCACCCCCCATTTTGCGTAGCCAATGTCCAAGCTGCCCATCCCTGTCTACTCTGTGTGTGGAGGGGTTGGGAATGTTTCTTGCTGTAAGGACTTGTTCCCTCTTTTGAGCTACTGCTTCCATAGGTGTAGGTCAAGTTCATCAAATTGTATGAGAATACTTTTTTTTTCCCCTCTTCTTTTAACTTCTGGTTGAGCTCTGATCGTCCAGTCACTGAAGCCAGGATAAGTGGGTATTTTCTGCAAGTGTGGGTGTTCTTATGCGTATGCCCTCTCTTCTTATCAGCTGGACGCTTCAAAGAACATTTTTAAGATCTTTCTTGAAGTACAACAATGGCAGTGATAGGATTACAGAAAGATGTTTGTTATTGTTGTTGTTAAGTGCTATTGAGTCAGTTCCAACTCATAGTCACCCTGTATAGGGTTTCTGAGGAGTGGCTGGTAGTTTGAACCTCCAACATTGCAGTTCAAACCAACCTTGTGATCAATTGCTTATACCATAGTACCACACCAGGATTCTTGTGCTCTATTGACTACTCAAAGGCTTTCATTTGTATGAATCATGACAAGCTTTGGACCAAATTGTGGGTATGAGTATTCTGAAACACTTAATTGTGTTCATGAGGAACCTGTAAATTTACCAAAAGGCAGTTTTTCTAATAGAACAAGGGGACACTGAATGATTTAAAATTAGGAAAGGTGCTCACCAGGGTTATGCTCTTTCACCAAACCTATTCAATCTGTATGCTGAGCAAATAATCTGAGAAACGGATTATATGAAGAAGAACATTCCATAAGGATTGGAAATAGACTCATTATCTACCTGTGATGTGTAGATTATATAACTTTGCTTCTTGAAAGTGAAGAAGATTTAAAATAATTATTGATAAATATCAAAGACCACAGCCTTTGGTACAGGTTGCATCTTAATGTAAATAAAACCAGAATCCTCACAACTGGACCAATGTATAACATCAAGATAAATGAAGAAAATATTGAAATTGTCAAAGACTTCTTTTTGCTGGACTTAACAAACAACACTCATGGAAGCAGCAGTCAAGAAATTAAATGACATATTGCATTAGGACAATCTGCAGCACAAGACCTCTTTAAGATGTTCAGTAGCAAGGATGTCAATTTGAGGAATAAAGTGTGTCTGACTCAATCCATGCTATTTTCAATAGCCTCATATGCATGTGAAAGTTGGTCAATGAATAAGGAACACCATATAAGAATTAATGCATTTGAGTTATCATGTTGGAGGAGAATATTAAAAGTACCAAAGACTTTCAGAAGAACAAACAGATTGTATTGGAAACAGTACTGCCAGAATGCTCCTTCGAAACCATGATGGCCAGAGTTCACCTCTCATACTTCTGGCATATTATTAGGAGGGACCATTTCCTGGAGAAGGACGTCACATTTGGTAAATTAGAGTGTCAGCAAACAGAGGAAGACCCCCAATGAGATGGATTGGCACAGTGGAAACAGCATTAGGTTCAAGCATAGCAATGATAATGAGGTTGGTGTAAGACCAGGTAGCATTTCATTCTGTTGTGAATAAGGGCATTATGAGTTGGTACCAACTTGAAAGCACCTAATAACAACAACAAACAAACCACAAAGTCAGAAGTTCAAACCTACCACCTCTTCTCAGCAGAAAGTTGAGACTTTCCACTCCACAAAGATTTATAGTCTCAGAAACCCTACACAGGGTCACTGTGAGTTAGAACCATCTTGAAGGCACTTTATAACAACAACAGTATTATTTTTAGAGTTTATGCTGTAATTGATACATATTACTAGACTTTCAAAATTATATATGATAAACACCGTTGTTATTAAGTGTCCTCGAGTAGGGTATAACTCATAACAACCCTATGTATAACAAACACTTCCCAGTTATGCACCATTGTCAAAGTGGTGTTTATTTGAAAGCACGTTGTTGCTGCCACTGTGTCACTCCATCTAATTGGGAGACTTCCTCTTTTTTGCCAACCTTCTACTTTATCAAGCATCATGTCCTTCTACAGGGAGTGGTCCCTCCTGATAGCACATTCAAAGCATGAGCTACAAAGTCTCACCATCCTGGTTTCTAAGTATCATTCTGGCTGCACTTCTAAGACAGATTTGTGTGCTCTTCTGTCATTCCATGGTACTTTAAATATTCTTCAAAAACATGGGTTCTTCTCCTGTCTTCCTTTTCCATTTTCCTATTCACTTCCAGCAGGCAAATTTGTATTATCTGTAAATTTCAGGTTGCTAATGATTCTTCCTCCAATCTTGATGTCATTTTCTTCTTCATACAT
Source organism: Chrysochloris asiatica (assembly GCF_000296735.1). Lineage (NCBI taxonomy): Eukaryota > Metazoa > Chordata > Mammalia > Afrosoricida > Chrysochloridae > Chrysochloris > Chrysochloris asiatica. Next base: position 1,984,490 of record NW_006408792.1, read on the forward strand.
TCCAGTTTCTCATATTATTGACTTAGCATATAGATTTAATACATTTGGCAAAAGAATACAACACTGGCACACTTTCCCTGATTTTAAACCATTCAGTATTCACTTGTTCTGTATGAATGACTGCCTCTTGGCCTATGTACAGGTTCCTGATGAGCACAATTAAGTGTTCTGCCACACAGTAGATATCATTTGCATAGTCCATATAGCACATGTAAACATCTTCTGGTATTGTCTGCTTTCAACCAAGATCCATCTGACATCAGCAATGATATCCCTAACTCCACATCCTCTTTGGAATCCATCTTGAATTTCTGGCAGTTCCTGGTCAATGTATCATTTTTTAATTATCTTCAGCAAAATTTTATTTGCATCTGAGAGTAATGATACTGCTTGACAATTTCCACATTGTTGGGCCATCTTTCTTTGGAATGGACATAAATATTTATCTCTTCCAATCAATTGTCCAGGTAGCTTTCTTCCAAATTTCTTGGCATCGATGACTGAGTGCCTCTAGTGCTACTTCAGTTTGTTTACGTATTTCAATGTGTATTCTGTCAATCCTTTGAGCCTTGTTTGTTGCCATTGCCTTCAGTGCAGCTTACATTTTTTTCTTTCAGTATCATCAGTTCCTTATTATATGTCACCTCTTGAAATGATTAGACATTGATAGTTTCTTTTTAGTACAACTGTATGTATTCCTTCCATCTCCCTTTGATGTTTCTGCATCATTCAATCTCCCTTTGATGTTTCTGCATCATTCAATATTTTGCTCATGGTGTCTCTCAGTATTGTAAGTTGAGGCTTGAATTTTTTCTTTAGTTCTTTCACTTGAGAAATGCTAAGTATGCATTTTGGTTTTCTCACTCCCCAGGTTTCTGTATACTTCATTATAATAATTTTTTTTGTTTTTTCAAGCAGGTCTTTGGAAAATTCTGTTCAGCTCTTCGAGCTTCCTAATGTCTTCCAGTTGCTTTAGCTTCTCTACATTTAAGAGCAAGCTTTAGAGTATTTCTGACTTTTTTTTTTTTTTTTTTTTTTTTTTTTTTCTGTCTTTCCTGTTTTGTTTTTTTTTTTAATGACATTTCTCTTTCTTCCTGTATGATGTTCTTGATTTCATTCCACTACTCTTCTGGTCTTCAGTTTTTGGTGTCTAATGAATCAACTCTGTTCTCGAAATGGTCTCTAAATTCAGGTGGGATGTGTTCAAGGTCATATTTTGGCTCTTGTGAACTTGTTTTAATTTTCTTCATCTACACTTGAATTGCATATGAACAATTGATGATCTGGTCTGTTCCACAGTCTACTTTTGACTTGTTTTTCCTGATGACATTGTGCTGGTGTGACACTGTGTGATAAGCACTGGACTGCAAACCAGAAGGGTCAAACCCACTAGCAACTCCTGGAAAACACCACAGAGCATTGCTATGAGTTGGAATTGAATCCATGTCACTTAACAAAAAACAACAATATTGAGTCTCTCCACTTTCTTTTTCTACACAGTCAATTTTATTTCTGTGTATTCCATCTTTTGAGATCTATGTGTATAGTTGTTTTTTATATTGTTAAAAGAAATGTATTTGTGGCTACTACAAGAACAAGAACTCTGGTAGCGTAGTGGTTACGAATCGGGCTGCGAACCTTAAGGTCAGCGGTTCGAAACTACCAGCCGCTCTGCGGGAGAAAGATGAGGCTTTCTACTCCCATAAAGATTTACACCCTCGGAAACCCTGTACAGGGTCGCTATGGGTCGGAACCGACTCGACGGCACTTAACAACAACAACAACAACAAGAACAAGCAAGTTTTTGCCAGGGAGCCATCAAGGGAAGCAATCAAGTTTCTTCAGGATAAATCCCCTTCATGACTGAAACTCAAAGGGAACACATGAGCAGTCATGAAAGCTTGTTGGTGACCACATTGGTCTACTGGTGAGTGGAAGAGGGGGAAAGGCATCAATGAAGAAATGGGCTCAGCGCAATAACATTTCATAGATTTCCATTGACTTGGAGATGAGAGAGAAAAGAGGAAGGGCTGGCTAGTCTGAAGTGTGGTGAGACCTCGGGACTCCTGAACCCATGGACAAGAACATGTCCATAGAGGGCTAGGGTTGAGGGTGAAGCATCCAGCTGATATGAAGTGAGAGGAGATGCACAAGAACACTCAAACTTGCAAATAGCTCCCATTTGACCTAGCCTTGACAGCTTGAAAATCAGAGCTTGAGTAGTAAGATTAATTTAAAAAAACAACAATTTTTGATAAAGGAAACCAGTGTAAATTGCTACAATTTGATGATCTTGACCTATACTGATGGTTGTGTTGTTGTTGTTAGGTGTCATTGAGTCAGTACCGACTCATAGCGACTTTACGCACAGTAGAATAAAACACTGCCTGATCCTGGGCCAACCTCACTACTGTTGCCATGCTTGAGTTCATCTATGCTGCCATTTGGCCATCCATCTCATTGGGGGTCTTCCTCTTTTTCTCTGACCCTCCACCTTACCAAACATGATATCCTTTTCTAGTGACTGGTCCCTCCTGACAAAATGACCAAAGTATGAGAGATGAAGTTTGGCTCTCTTGGCCTCTAAGGAGCACTCTGGCTGCACTTCTTCCAAAACGGATATATTGGTTCTTTTGGCAGCTCATGGCACTTTCAATATTCTCCTCTAACACCATAACTCAAAGGCATCAATTCTTCTTCTATGGTATATAAATTTTATTTCCTTAGCCCAACTGAGAGTATCTTTGTCTGAGAGTTAAGTCCAATGTCTCATGCTATAACTGGTTATAGAAGTTGTGGCTACAGAAGGGAGAATTGAGTACCTGTAGCATGAGCTTATATGACAACCAAGTGCTAGAATATTACCTACTACAAAAGCTATAAATCATATGGAATCCTTGCTTTATTTCTCTGGATACTGGACTCACACCAGGAATCTTAAGTGCTTAACATCCGACTTTACAAAGTTGTAGCTTACTCAGATGATGGAAACCTGAATTAGCTACTCAGAAAGCTTGGAGGAAGGCACTCTTATCATTATTCTTTTGTTATTGTTGTTAAATGCTGTTAAGTTGGTTCTGATTCATAGCTGTATATGGTTCCTGAGGAGTGGCTGGTGAGTTTAGACCACTGACATTATGGTTAGTAGTCCAGTACTTACCCTACATCACCACACCAGGACCCCTATAGTCATCCTATTGTCCTTTAATAAAATACTCAACCAACCAGCCATGCCTTCAGTCCATTGATACTGCCACTTGGACAATCCATCTCACTGGGGATCTTCATCTTTTTCTCTGGCCTTCCACCTTACAAAACATGATATGTTTCTCCAGCGACTGGTCCCTCCTGACAATATGTCTGGAGTATGAGAGATGAATTTTGGCCATCTTGGCCTCCAAGGAGCCCTCTGGCTGCACTTCTCCCAAAACGGATATATTGGTTCTTTTGGCAGCCCATGGCACTTTCAATATTCTCCTCCAACATCATAACTCAAAGATATCAATTCCTCTACGGTCTTTCTTATTCACTGTCCAACTTTTGCATGCATATGAGATTATTGAAAATACCATAGCTTGGGTGAGGCGCACCTTAGTCCTCAAGCTGACATCTTTGCTCTTCAACACTTTAAAAAGTTCCTGTTCAGCAGATTTGTCTAATGCTATCAGTCATTTAATTTCTTGACTGCAACTTGTGTGAGTGTTGATAGTTGATCCAAGAAGAATGAAGTCCTTGACAACTTCAATCTTTTCTCCATTGATAAGAATGTTGTTTATTGGTCCAGTGGTGAGGATTTTTGTTTTCTTGACATTGATATGTCATCCATACTGAAGGCTGTGCTCTTTAATCATCATCAGTAAATGTTTTAAGTCCTCTTCACTTTCAGCAAGCTAGGTTGTATCATCTGCATATTGCAGGTTGTTAATGAGTCTTCCTTCAATCTGATACCTCATTTTTCTTCATAGAACCCAGCTTCTTGGATTATTTGCTCAGCATACAGGTTGACTAAGTATGGTGAAAGAATATAACCCGGTTGCACACCTTTCTTAATTTTAAACCATTCAGTGTTCCCAAGTTCTATTCGAACAACTGCCTCTTGGTCCAGATGCAGATTCCTCATGAGCACAATTAAGTGTTCCAGAACATTCATACTTCGCAATGTTGTCCATAGCTTGTCATGATCCACACAATCAAAAGCCTTTCCATACTCCATAAAGCACAGGTAAACATATTTCTGATACTCTGCTTTCAGACAAGATCCATCGGACATCAGCAATGATATCCCTCATTCTATGACCTCTTGAACCTCTGGAAGTTCTCTGTCAATGTATGCTTGCAGCCATTCCTTTATTACCTTTAGCAAAACTTTACTTGCATGGGATATCAAAGAGATTGTCTTATGATTTCCACATTCTGTTGGATCACCTCTCTTTGGAATGGGCACAAAAATGGAGCTCTTCCAATCAGTCGGCCAGATAGTTGTCTTTGAAATTTCTTGGCAGAGATGAGTGAGTGCCTCCTGTGCTGCCTCAGTTTCAATTTTTATTCCATCAATTCCTGATGCTTGTTCTTTGCCAATTCCTTCAATGCACCATGGACTTTCTCCTTCAGTATCATTGGCTCTTGATCATATGCTACCTCTTGAAACGATTGAACATAACCATTTCCTTTTGGCACAGTGACTCTGTGTATTCCTTCCATCTTCTCTTGATGCTTCCTGATTCATTCAAAAATTTACCCAGACAATCTTTCAATAATGAAAGTTGAGGCTAGAATTTTTTCTTCAGTTCCCTGATCTTAAGAAATGGTGAGCATGTTCTTCCTTTTTGGTTTTCTGATTCCACATCTTTGCATATTTTCTTCTAATATTTGGCTTTATCTCCACGAGCTGATATTTGAAATTTTCTGTTCAGCTCTTGTACCTCCTCATTTCTTCCATTTGCTTTAGCATCTCTATGCTGGAGAGCAAGTTTTAGTGTCTCTTCTGACCTTTTCCTTCTTTCTTGTCTTCTCAATAACTTTTTGCTTTCTTCATGTATGATGTTCTTGATGTCATCCCACAAGTCTTCTGGTCTTCAGTCTGTAGTGTTTAATGTATCAAATCTGTTCTTCAGATGATCTCTAAATTCAGGTGGGATATATTCAAGGTCATATTTTGGCTCTCGTGGACCCGTTTCATTTTCTTCAGCTTCAGTTTGAATTTGCATATGAGTAATTGATGGTCTGTTCCAAAGTCTACCCCTGGACTTGTTTTGACTGATGATATGGAGCTTTTCCATCGTTTCTTTACGCAAATGTAGTCAATTTGATTTCTATGTATTCCATCTGCTGAGGTCCATGTTGTAGTAATTCAAAATATCAACTGAGAGGGAAGGAATCTTCCTATCGAGTATCAATCCTATCCCCTAAAATGAAGGAGCAATAAAGGCATGAAGTAACTGGTTTTAAAACTTTTTTTCTAAAATAAAAATGTATTTGCAATGACCAAGTTGTTGGGCTTCCAAATTCTATCATATAATCTCCAGCCTCATATTTGTCACCAAGGCTAGATTTTACAGCTACTGATCCCTTCTTTTTTGTTTCCAATTTTCACATTCCTATCACCAGTAATTATCAGTGCATTTTGATTGCAGTCTTGATCAATTTTAGACTGATGAAGTTGGTAGAATTCTTCAGTTTTGTCACCATTAATTTTAGTGGCTGGTTGGTTAATTTGAGTAATAGTTGTATTCACTGGTCTACCTTGTAAGCATATGGATGTTATCCTGTCACAGACAGCACTGTACTTCAAGACTGAACTTGAAATTTTTTTTGGCTTTTTTTGATGATGAATATAATATTAAGAAGTATAATGGTGTTATGACAAACACCATTGTTGTTGTTAAGTGCTGTGGAGTCATTTCCAACTCATAACCACCCTGTGTAGGAGTGGCTGGTGGGTTTCAGCCACTGACCTTGCAGTTCAAGTCAAGCTTTTCATCCATTGCTTATCCTATAGCATCACACTTCATATAAATGCTATTCTGTGGTGTTTGTGAGGTCTGGTTTCCACCAATGTTTCAGTGTGGTGTCTAGTAGTACTCTGTTTGTTTCCAGTTGGACTTTTGCAGAGAATTTACACTTTTGATCCTAGATAATTGCCAATAGTTTTGAATTTTTCAGACTTCCTACTTCTCCATATTGTCATCTCTGAAAAATAATGACTTAGAGCATGTTCTAAACTTTCTATCAACTTTCTAAAACATGGTCCCAGCCATCAGAATTGTGTGTCCTCCTAAGCACTCCAGCTGACTAGTTTCTTATCTATCTTTATACGTAAATTGTGCTAAATTTAACAAAGTAGACAAGGATGTCTCATTTAAAATTCCTTTGGCTCATTAGTCACATCCCATAGTGTTGGAAGTACTTTTCAGACAATGTTTCTAGTCTTGGAAAGTTGAAAATATACAGCATGTCTTGTTAGCTATATATATATATAGATATATATGTAATTTCCACACACACCCCCTGCCGAAATTTAGCAAGTAACCTGAAGAAATGTCTCTGTGTCTTAGTTTTCTAGTACTGCTATAACAGAAATTCCTCAAGTGGATGGCTTTAACAAACAGTAGTTAATTTTCTTACATTTTATGAAAAACTCTGGGGGAGTAGTCTTTGTTTCTTTAGCCTGTTTCCTGGTTCCTTACAGATTTCCTTGTGGTTTGCCACCAATCTTCTCCCATTTCTCTTCTTGTTTGTTTAATTCCATTACGTCTCAAAAGTAATAGAGTAATGAGAGAGAGGAGAGGAAGGGCTGGTTGGTCTGAAATATGGTGAGACCTGGGGTCTCCTGAGCCCATGGACAAGGACATAGCCATGGAGGGCTAGAGCTTAGAGTGGAGCATCCAGCTGATATGAAGTGAGGGGAGATGCCTAAGAACACCCAAACTTACATATAGTACTCATTTGACCTAGATTTTATAGCATAAAGATCACAACTCCATTAAAAGAAGATTAAAAAAGATTGGTAAAGAAACAAGTATAAATTACTACAGTTTGATGAACGTGACCTATACTCATGGTTGTAGTAATTCAAAATACTACATGAAAGGGAAGAATTCTTCATCTTACCCACCCTGTATGCAAGGGTGATAGGGATGGGCAACTTAGACACTGGCTACCTAGAATGAGGGGGCTATAAAGACATGAAGTAACTGGTTTGCAAGTTTTCAAGAGTGAGTTTAGTTTCAGAGTGTGTGGGGGAAGATAGAATCCCCACTGAATGATTTTCATCTTGTCTAAACAGGTCTGGTGAAAGGAGATGGGATAAGATTCTTATGATTCAATAGCGAATAGTAAGACTAATTGCAATAGTCACAACTATAAAGGTAGAAGTTTTGTAACATAAAGGGGGGACTAATTAATCTTTAATTAATCTTACATTCAAGGAACAGAAGACCCTAGGACCTTCAAGGGAGAAAAGCATTGAGTGGAACTTGGAACCCTGTGCAGAGAAGCAGTGATACCAGAGACGGAGGCAGAGGTGATGGCATGGAACGATAGAGCAGCTGAGGACTGTAGACTCATGGAAAGAGAAAGGTTGTGTGCTGGCAGCCAGGAGGCAGGCTTGCAGAATGTGTCCTTTGGTTGTTTAAATGAGTATATATTCCTGAGTGGTTTGGTGTACATCCCCACCCCCGGTAAAAAAAAAAAAAAAAAGGTAATGTAATTTTTCCACACACACAAAAAAAGAAAGAAATTGACTCAAGATACATCCTACATTAATTCTGCCTCATTAACATTACAAAGACAACCTATTCCCGAATGAGATTATAATCATAGGCATAGAAATTAAGGTTTATGATACATATTTTTGTTGTTAAGTGCTGTAGTGTGAGTCCCAACTCATTGTGAGTTGTAAAATCTTTGCAGGAGTAGAAAGCATCATCTTTCATCTGCAAAGTGACAAGTGGGCTTGAGCCACTGAAGTTGTGGTTCACAGTCATTGCTTATCCTATGGAGTCACCATGCTCCTTAGTACAAATTTGGGGGGGGGGGGGACATAGCAGTGTGTATCTATATATAGCTTATTCTGTATTTATTTGACCATTTTGGTGTTTTCTAAACCTAACTTAGTGACCATTTCCATATAATTTATTTTTTGTCAAATGAGCTTTCTTTGAAATTCCTTCTACAAAAAAAGTTTATTCTATCCAGTTAAAACCTAGACACAATAGCATACATTTTTTTCTCTTTTCTGATTATTTTAGTACCTATGTTTTCTCTATTTCAGCTAGTTTCACAGTGGAAAAATTTCTCACTAATGAATCTCCTTAATCATAGTCTTTATCTTTTGTCCTTTGCTCAGTCTATAGTTTCCTCCTCATGAAAAAAACAAAACAAAACAAAACTTCCATCTTCTCTGTACTCTCTACACCACCCCCATAAAAGTACGTGACAGTGATTATGCTTAATATGGACTGTCAGTACAAAAGAAATAGACAGACTAAAACTGTGGCTACTAAAATAGCGGCAGATACATCTAAATTATTTATACCAAAAATGCATTCATGAATGACAAAGATACTTAGCATAGGTCAATATCGGTGAATAAAATATTGAAGGTTCTTCCATGTCTTTTTTTGTCAGTTGAGGTATAATAAAAATGCATATATGCAAATTCCTGCCAGTATGTTGGCTTTTGACTACTAGTGACAAAAAGAGCAAAAACTATAGTATTGATGGTCACAGGAGAGGATGGTGCTTCAGTACCATATAACACAGGCAAAAGACCTTGAGAGGTGAAACCTTGAGATCAACTACATTTCAGTTTCAAGGGACTTCTAACTACATGAACCCAAGCTGCATATCAGGATCTTTATTGTTCTTAGGCTATTGCACATTTTGGCCTTCATATCGCTGATGTTTTCCAAGATATATATATATTTGTATTCCTTGGCTAAGAGGATGAAGTTTAGATTTATGCCCAAAGAAGTCACACTGTACGATAAGCAGTGGGCTGCTATCAGCAAGGTCAATGGTTCAAACCCACCAAATGCTCCTCGTATACACTAATATAGAGTCACTATTAGTTAGAACCAACTTGAGGGCACTTAACAACAGTAACAACAGATATACTTTTGCTATTATAAATATTTATCACTGGCAATATACACTCATGGCCACATTTCAAGCATGTGTCTTTCATTCTGTACAATATACATTCTCTAACCATAGTTGTAGACTTCTGATGTGGCACTGTAAAATCAACATAGGACTGCAAACCACAAGGTGAACAGTTCAAACCCACCAGCTGCTCCTTGGAAACCCTATACAGGGTCACTATGAGTTGAAACTGACTCAATGGCACTTAACAACAACCAACAAGTACCATAATGGGGGAGAGTGCAGTGACTCTGGAGGGAAAGCACTGGGTGGTGAAATATAAAGCCAGTGTGTCTAGCCCACCAGTTGCTCTGTGGGAGCAAGCTGAGGCTTTGTGCTTCTGCAAAGATTCACAATCTTGGAAATCATATAAAGGGTCACTATGGGTCAGACCTGACACAACTCTCAACAAAAACAATAACAACAATAATACTTACCACCCTTTTTTCTTCTAAATTTTATTTATTTTGTTGTTGAGCATATACACAGCAAACCATATACCAATTCAGTAGTTGCTACATATAACATTTATTGGCACCCACTGCAATTTTTGAGTTGTGCAACCATTCTCACTCTCTTTTTCTGAGTTTTCTTCTCTCATAACAGAAACTCACTGCCTTTACAAGCGTCTTATCTTTCAAGCTGATGTTGTCAATTTGACCCCATATGGATAGTTTTTAAAGGACCATAATGATCAAGGCAGACCTTTTTATTAGCTAAGCTACACTACTGTTTGGTTTTATGAAGACTTCATGGAATATTTTTAATTTAACTTTTAAAGATCATCTCAAAGCAATAGTTTCAGGAGTTCATCTACCTTCCATGGCTTCAGAAAGCTTGGTTGTGGTGGTGCTTGTGTGCCATCGAGTCAGTTCTGACTCTAGTGACCCTGTGTAGGGTTTCTGAGACTGTAAATCTTTCCTGAAGCAGAAAGCTTCATCTTTCTCCCTCAAAACAACTGGTAGATTCAAACTACTAACCATGAGATCTAGAGTCCATGAAGTTGAAATTCTGTTCTGCATTTCCCCGCTTTGATCAAGAATCCTCTATGGAATATTTGATCAAAATGTTCAGTAATGATATCCAGGAACCATCCAGTTCATCTAGTCTTATGGCAAAGAGGGGAGTTGTTCATGAAGAAAATTCCATATCCCCCTTTTGTCCCTTACTCCCCTTCTTTCTCTGTTGTTTACTGTGAGTATAGACCATTTGTTCACAAAAATAGTGAAAACAGAAATTTCACAATGGTAAAAATATCATGGTGAGACATTTTGAAATTAAAATACTTATCGCTAATTATGACACTTTAGCAATAGCTTGTTTAATATTGCCAATTTTCCTAAACTGAACCGGTCATTTTTTTTTCCTTGAATAAAATATTAGAAAACAATTTTCTCAAAAATAAACCAAAAACCACACACACACACACACACACACACAGAAAAAAAAAAAAA
>NW_006408792.1:1996852-1997970 GCF_000296735.1 Chrysochloris asiatica
TGTAGTCCCAAGCCTGCCCACCAGTGATGTATCCACCCTGGCTTTGGGGTGCCTCATTGTCTCCCTTCTTCTGTTTGTCTGTGTATTCTTTCGCTATCCCTATCACCACTGGATCCCCCCTCCTCGTGAACCAAACACGCGTGACAACTATGTCGAGGTCAGACCCCGGCATTTATTAAATTTGTTTTGCAAAGTCCAGAACCATATAGTATTGTACAATCATAAATGTAATTTCTTTCTGGAAATTGTCCTGAGAAATCTCAGAATAGATGTTAAGAGGTCTCCATTATTTGCCGTATTGATAGTAGGACACAAAACTATCCCCAAAATGACACTTTACAACTACAACAACTAGTGAAATCTGATGTAGCCATTCCTCCTTCATAGGAGGGTCTTGATCATATGCTGCCTCTTGAAATGGTGGAACATTGACCATTTGTTTTTGGCACATTGACCCTGTGTAGTCCTTCCATTATATTTTAATTTTTCTGCATTATTCAATGTTTTGTCCATAGAATCCTTCAATATTGCAAGTCGAGGGGTTAGAGGTATCAAATCAAATAATATAGAGACATTATGAGGGGACTTCAAAAATTTGTGCAAAGTGACTATTATATTTTAATCCCATTTTCCATGAATTTTTAGAAGATCCCTCGTATATAAATAATATACACAGAGTATGTTGCTGTTAGGTGCTATTGGTTTAGTCCTAACTCATACCTTTTGCACAACGGTAGGAAAAACTGCCCAATCCTGCACCTTCCTTAAAATTGCTGTTTAAGTTTATCTCATTGCTGCTGCCATTATACCAGTCCATCTCATTGGGGGTCTTCCATTTTTTTTGCTGATGCTCCACTTTATCAAATATGTTATCTTTTTCCAGGAACTGGTCGCTCTTGAAAATATGTCCAAATTTTAAGAGACGAAGTTTTGCTATCTTTGTTTCCATGGAGCATCCTGGCTGTACTTCTTCCAACACAAGTACTATGGGTAGTAATTTCAGTAATTCTTAAAAATATTTAATTGGATGCTATCTACTTCTTTTATATCTATTAGTTTCAATGCTAGAAATTTCAATTAGGGGCCACATTATATTTAGCCATGTTGTTGTTGTTGTT
>NW_006408792.1:1999305-2002851 GCF_000296735.1 Chrysochloris asiatica
CAGTAAAGATTGCAGGGCAGTGAGTTGCTGCCTGCAGAGGCCACGATGCCTGTACTCCCAAGCCTGCCCACCAGTGATGTATCCACCCTGGCTTGTGGTGCCTCATTGTCCCCCTCTTTCTGTCTGTCTGTGTATTCTTTCGCTATCTCTATTGCCGCTAGATCTCCCCTCCTTGTGAACCAAATACTCGTGAACAACACAACTATGTTGAGGTCAGACCCCGACACTCAACAGCAGCACCAAGCGGTATCCTATGAGGCAGAGGTAAAATATACCTTAACTTTCCAATTTACTTCTGATACCAGCCGCTTCCCCATGGTACTTTTTTTTTTTTTTTTTAAGTTTTTTTGTGAATTGAGTGATAGTTTACATGAGATAACATTGGTTTTACACTCATCATTTCATTACAATGATTACAGTCTCCTCTATTATTTATCATTCAACAGTATTTTCTTCTATTCTGGTTTTTTTTTTTTTTTTGAGGAGTGGGATGTACGCAAAAACACTCAAGAATATATAATAATTTAAACAACCAAAGGGCACATTCGGCAAGGCTGCCTCCTGTCTGCCCCCCTATCACACTTGATAGTACATTGAAACTCCCACAAAATCACAGAATCACCATACATGTGACAGGAACTTTTATAACAGAGGATATAAAAGGAGAAAGATAAAAACAAGGAAAGACATAAAATGCAAATTTCAAAGTTCAGGAGGAGTTCCCAGCTCAGACTTGCTTATATCTTAAAGATGACCTGCTCACTCTTCACAAATACCAAATACTTCATTGGGTGGGTAAACCATGGCTAAGTGTCAGCAGGTATGAATGAGCTGTGTCAGCTGCCAACTTTACATCACCACTTCAGGTATTGGCTGGTGTATCATATCTCTCTCGTTCTGAATCTATTTTTGCCTAGCTTTGTTCTCATCACTAATTGGTCTTGGGATATCTCTAGGATGACCCCTGATCTAAGTCACTATCATAGAAGCTTTTGGAGAAGAACTACTCTGCAGGCTTTCCCCGCTTGGACTGGGGTGCCCACTACTTGAGATGTCATGGCTTGGCAGGCCTGGAGCTGCTGCTGCTTTGCTCTGTGGGCCAATGCAGTCTTTCTACACTGCCTCTTGGTCTCTTGCCACTGTTTCTCAGTCTGTATTTCCTTGAGCATTTTAGTTCTTTACCCCTATACAAGTCTGCTGCTCAGCCTACAAGTACACTTTCTCTTTCTTTCTCTCTCAGCAACTACAGCTCCTGGCCTTTTATACTTTACTTCTGTCCAGACCACTTGTTACCTCCACTGAACATGTTACAGCTCTTTTGCTCAGGTGTGGGAGGCCCTCTGCACAGGGTATTGTGTCTAAGGATAGCCTCTTCTCTAGGATCTATTCAACTTTGTTGTTGTTGCTTTGCTGATGCTAAGTGCCAACGAGTCAGTTCCAACCCATAGTGACCCTGTATAGGGTTTCTGAGGAGCATCTGATGAGCTTGAACCACCAAATTTGTGGTTCAAACTGACTTTGCAGTTCAGTGCATTAACCCAAAGTACCATGTTGGGTTGTTGTTGGTGATTATGAGACATGGAATAAGTTTCGACTCATAGTGACCCTGTTACAGGTTTCTGAGGCTATAAATCTTTACGGGAGCAGACAGCCTCATCTTTTTCCCATGGAACAGCTCGTAGGTTTGAACTGCTGACCTTGAGGTGTGCAGCCCAATTCATAACCACTCCGCTACCAGAGCTCCATTGTTGTTGTTAAGTGCCGTCGAGTCAGTTGCGACCCATAGCGACCCTGTACAGGGTTTCCGAGGGTGTAAATCCTTACGGGAATAGAAAGCCTCATCTTTCTCCCGCAGAGCGGCTGGTAGTTTCGAACCGCTGACCTTAAGGTTCGCAGCCCGATTCGTAACCACTACACTACCAGAGCTCCTTTGTTGTTGTTGTTGTTGTTATGTGCCGTGGAGTCGGTTCCGACTCATAGCGACCCTGCACAGGGTTTCCGAGGCTGTTAATCTTTACGGGAGCAGAACGCCTCATCTTTCTCCTGCGGAACAGCTGGTAGTTTCGAACTGCTGACCTTACAGTTCACAGCCCGATTCGTAACCACTACGCTACCAGAGCTCCTTTGTTGTTGTTGTTAAGTGCCATCGAGTCGGATCCGACCCATAGGTGCTATTAAATCAGTTCTGACGCACAGCAATCCTACGCACAGCAGAATGAACTACATACCAGTCCTGTGTCATCCTCACAATTGTTACACTTGGGCCCACTCTTGCTGCCAGTATTTCGATTTATCTAATTGGGGATCTTTCCCTTTTTTCATTTACCCTCTCCTTTACCAAGCATGATGTCCGTTCACAGGGACTTCCTTCCTGACAATATGTCCATAGTACAAGGTGAAGTCTCACCATTCTTGTCTTCAAGGAACATTCTGGCTGTACCTCTTTTCCTCAAATTGTTGTTATTAGGTGCAGGTGAGTTGGTTCCAACTCACAGTGACCCTATGTACAACAGAAGGAAATACTGCCTGGTCTTGCACCATCTTCACAATTGTTGTTATGTTTGAGCCCATTGTTGCTGCCACTGTGCCAATCCATCTTCTTTGGGGGAGGGGGGAGTCTTCATCTTTTTTGATGACTTTCCATTTTACCAAGCATGTTGTCTTTCTCCAGGGGCTAGTCCCTCCTGACAACATGTCTAAAGTAGGAGAAACCAAGTCTCACCATTCTTGCTTCTAAGGAGCATTCTGACTGTATTTCCAAGAGAGATTTGTTTGTTCTTAGGACAGTCCTCGGTAATTTCAATATTCTTCTACAACAAAATAATTCAAATACATCAATACTTCTATTGTCTTCCTTATTCATTGTCCAACTTTCACATGGATATGAAGCTATTGAAAATACCATGGCTTGGATCAGGTGTACCTTAGTCCTCAAAGGGACATCTTTGCTCTTCAACACTTTAAAGAGGTCTTTTGTGTCAGATTTACCTAACGCAATATGTCATCTGTTTTATTGACTTCTACTTTCATGAGTGGTGATTGTGGATCTAAGCAAAATGAAATCTTTGACAATGTCTACCTTTTCTCCATTTATCATGATGTGAATTATTGATCTAGTAGTGAGGATTTTTGTTTCCTTTACACTGAGGTGCAATCCATAATGAAGGTTGTAATCATTAATAGTCATCAGTATTTCAAGTCCTCTTTGCTTTCAGCAAGCAAGATCATGTCTTCTGCATATCCTTTTGTTTAAGGATCTTCTTCCAATTCTGATGTCACTTTCTTCTTCATATAATCCAGTTTCTCAGATTATTTGCTCAACCCACAGATTAAATAAGTATGGTGAATGGATACAACCCTTGCATACACCCTTCCTTATTTTAAACCATTCTGTGTCCACTTGGCTCTATTCTATCGAATGCCACTTCCCCTTATCGGTGAGTTATGTGGGATTACACGGGAAAACATCAGTTTTACACTCATCCTATCATATTTAATTTCATTGCAATAATTACAATCCCCTCCATGCATCATCAAATAACCCCA
>NW_006408792.1:2003080-2018202 GCF_000296735.1 Chrysochloris asiatica
TTACATCTGTCCATGTCATCATTTCTGCCTCCATCCCTGGCGTCACTGCCTGTCTGGGTAGAGTCACGGTCTCCGATCTTCTCACTTGATGGTCCCAGGGACCTCTGCTCCTGAGCTGCAAAATCAATCACTCCCTTCCTTTTGTCAAAAAACATCTACCTCTACATTTCTGACCTGCACAGTCAGTCCTGATGGCAATTATTCACTATTGTAACACAAGAGTCTTATCCCCATTTCCTTTCACCAGGCTGATCCCAACAGATTGGAAATCATTCAGTGGTGATTCTACCTACCCCCGCCCCTTCTGGAACTAGGTTCCTTCTTGAAAGCTTGTAAGCCAGTCAATTCTTGCCTTCATAGCGGTCCCCACCTTTTTTGGGTAGCCAATGTTTATGTTGCCTATCCCTGTTAACCCTATGTACCGAGGGGGTGGAAGTGATCCTCGCTGTAAAGATTTGTTGCCTTTTTTGAGCTACTACATCCATACACATAGGTAAAGTTCATCAAACTGTAGAGGATTACTCTTTTTTTTTTTCTTCCCTCTTCTTTCTTCTTCTAGTTGAGTTCTGATCATCCAGCCATCGAAGCCAGGTCAAGTGGGTACTATCTGCAATTATGGGTGTTCTTGTGTATCTCCCTTCATTTCATATCAGATGGACGCTTCACTCTTCTCTCTAGTCCTCTGTGGCCATGTCACTGCCTCTGGGCCCTGGAGTCCCCGGGTCTTGGATACTGAGGGCCATTCAGGTCTCCACCAGGTTCACAGGAGTCTATTGAATGTGGTTGGACTCAGATCCCAACTTCATTGTAGTTTTTTTCTCCCTCTTCCCCTTATTGGTGACTAGTGTGGTCACCAGCCAGACCACATTCCTGCTCGCGTATTCCCCTCGAGTCCCAGTCTTGGAAGGGCTCTTGCTCTGAGGGGACCAGACCACTTGCCTTGATGTCTCCTAGGTGAACAGCTTACTTGTTCTTGTAGTAATCAATCAGGCTGCCATTATTGTTTCTGATTTTTCCTGCTGGTTTTTCTTCACGACGTATCTTCTGTTTTCCTAGCCGCTCTGGGCTGGTCTACTCATCCTTTCCAGTAGAAATTTCCCACCTCAGACAATTCTGGATGGGGTTCTCCTTTCCACCTATGGTCTTATGCAATGCAAAAGCTCTACAGGAGGCCTCTTTCAGTGGGCAACTTCTAGCCCCCTTTAAGATATTCCAATCAGTTAAATGCTGAAGACAGACTTACAAGCTTTCTATTTGATGTTTCTGGCTATTCCTTTCCCTGCCCCCTCAAGTGTCTATTTCACAATGGTAGGCAAGGGAAACCAAGATTCAAAAGACAGCCAAGCATCTTAACATTATTCCCCTCTTTTACCACTTCAAACCATGCCTAAATCCCTGAATCCCCGGGAGCCCTGTTGTTTCAAGGTTGTGCATACATCATCATTTACCTCTGTCCCACTTAGCCCATGCAAACCTGCCTAACTGTTCTCCCATCAGCCTTGTTCTTCCATTCCCCTCCCACTTCTTGTGTATTGCCTGCTCCCCCACATCCCCCCCCCCACAGCACCCAAGCTATCCCTGTCTATTCCCTACTCTATGCTCTGTCTTCCCCTCCCTTCTTCCCCTCCTTTCATCCCATACATTCCAGTGATCAGCAGTTATATTTATAACTTTTTCTTTCCCCTTTTGGGTGCATTCTTTTTCTCAGGCTTTTACAATAATGGTCCTATGCAGCATTTCTCCTTTTATGAATGACTAATTTCACTCAACATAATGCCCTCAAGGTTCATCCATGTTATGCGGTGGCTTGCTGCTTCCTTGTTGTTCTTCAAGGTAGCATACTATTCCATTGTGTATATGTACCACAGTTTGTTTATCCATTCTTCAATTGATGGGCATTTAGGCTCTCTCCAACTTTTTGCTATTGTAAATAGTGCTACTATGAACATTGGTGTGCATATATCTACTTGTGTTATGGCTCGTATTTCTTGTGGGTAAATACCAAGTAGAGGAATTGCTGGAACAAAAGGTATTTCTATTTCTAACCTTCTGAAGAAGTGCCATATTGATTTCCAGAGTGGTTGGACCATTTTGCAATCCCACCAACAATGTAGGAGGGTCCTAGGCTCTCCATATCCTTGCCAGCATTTATTGTCCTCTACTTTTTTTTTTTAAATCTTTGCTGTCATTGCTGGTGTGAGATGATATCTCATTATTGTTTTGATTTGCAACTCTCTGATGGCTAGTGATTGTGAACATTTCTTCATATGTTTGTTGGCTGCCCGGATCTCCTCCTTGGTGAAATGTATGTTCATGTCCTGTGCCCATTTTTAAATTGGGTTATTTGTCTTTTTCTTGTAGAGGTGTTGTAGTTTCCTAGATATTTTAGAAAATGACTCCCTTGTCTGATGTGCTGTTGCAAAAGACTTTTTCCGATTCTGTGGGTTCCTTTTTACTCTTTTGGTGAAGTCTTTTGATGTACATACGTTTTTAATTTTTGGTATGTCCCAATATCTATTTTGTCTACTTTTGTTTGTGTAATTTTCAAAATGTTTGGTAGTCTGTGTATGCCCTGGATTAGAGCCCTCACATTTGTCCCAGGTTTTTCATCGATGGCCTTCATAATTCTGGGATTCACATTTAGGTGTTTAATCCATGCTGAGTTCATTTTTATATAGGGCATGAGGTAAAGGTCTTGTTTGAATCTTTTACAAATTTCTTTCCAGTTCTACCAGCACCATTTGTTAAAGAGACTATCTCTTCCCCACGCAATATATCTAGGCACTTTGTCGTTAATTTCTGGATTCAAAATTATGTTCAATTGATCAATTTATCTTTCATTGTACCAGTACCAGGCTGTTTTGACCACTTTAGCCATATAGTACATTTTGAAATCGGGGAGTGAGAGGCCTCCAACCTTGTTATTCTTCTTAACCAGTGCTTTGCTTATCCTGGGTCTCTTTCTTTTCCATATAAAGTTTGTAATTGTCTTTTCCATCTCTTTGAAGAATGTTGCTGGAATCTGGATTGGGAATGAATTATATGTGTAAATAGTTTGGGCAGTATTGACATTTTCATGATGTTGAGTCTTCCTATCCAGGAACATGGTATGTTCTTCCACTTCTGTAAGTCTCTTTTGGTTTCTTGTAGTAGTGTTTTGTAATTTTCTTTGCTTCTCTGGTTACATCCATTCCTAAATATTTCATCCTTTGCGAAGCTATTGTAAATGGTATTATTTTCCTAATGTTCTTTTCAGTGTTATCATTGTTACTATAGAGGAATCCAACTGATTTTTGTATGTTGATCTTATACCTTGCCACTTTACTGAATCTTCCAATGATGTCTAGTAGCTTTTTTTTACTGAATCTTTGGGGTTTTCTATGTATAGGATCATATTTTCTGCAAGTAGAGAGATTTTCACTTCCTCTTTGCCAAATTGGATGCCTTTAATTTCCCTATCTTGTCATATAGTCTTGCTAAGACTTCCAGCACAAAATTGAATAAAGTGGTGACAAAAGGCATCCTTGTCTGGTTCCTGTTCACAGAGGGAAGGCTTTCAGTTTCTTTCCATTGAGAGTAATGTAGGCTGTTGGTTTTGTATATATGCTCTTGATTATGTTGAAGAATTTCCCTTCAATTCCTAGTTTGTTGAGTGTTTTTATCAGGAATGGATGTTGTATTTTGTCAAATGCCTTTTCAGTATCAATGGATATAATCATGTGGTTCTTTTCCTTTTTCTTATTTATATGGTGGATTACATTGATTATTTTTTTAATGTTGAACCATCCTTGCATCCCTTTTATGAAACTCACTTGGTCATGATGTATTATTTTTTGATGTGCTGCTGGATTCTGTTGGCTAGTATTTTGTTGAGAGTTTTTGCATCTATGTTCATGAGGAATATTGGTCTATAATTTTCTTTCTTAGTGGTGTCCTTCCCTGGTTTTAGTATGAGGGTTATGTTTACTTAATAAAAAGTGTTAGGAAGTTTTCATCCTCTTCTGTATTCTGGAATAATTTGAGTAGAATTTGTGACAGCGCTTCCCTGAATGTTTGGTAGAACTCACCTGTGAAGCCATCCGGGACTGGGCTCCTTTTGGTTGGGAGTTTTTTGATAACTTGATCAATTTCATCTTTTGTTATGTGTCTGTTCAAGTTTTGTACTTCACTCTGTGTAAATTTAGGTAGGTCGTGCTTCTCTATAAATGCCATCATTGAAGCAGTTCTGCTATTTTGATATTTGATATTTTCGAACAAAAGAAGAAGATTTGGAATGTTGATCTTGAAAAATTAATGAAATAGTAAAAGTATATTGAATATCTCAGTGGTAACAAATGGGAAACTAATACTGATAGATGAAAATTCCCCTGAATTTTGAATTATCTTCAATGCATGGATAATGGCCTAAAAATCAATCAGTTAATTTTAATTTAAAGATGCAATGGACATCCATTGTTTCTGCCTGCCCAATATATATTCTCCTTTTCATCAGTAATGATATTTCATTTTAAAAATATATACCTATTCATCATCTAAAGGAAGACAGGACACCTTGGCTGATATTCCCATTGCTACTGTTTTCAATATATTAGATCACTTATGCTCTCTTTTATAAATTTTCATTTTGATGGATAAGCAAAATCAAACCCTTTGCTAATGAGTCAGTTTCAACTCATGGTGACATCATGTGTTTCACATTTTGTCTTGGCTGTAATCTTTATAGGACTTCTGTTCAAACTACTAACCTTTAAGTTAGTAGCAAAGTTCAAAACATTGGGACCACCCTTATATAGAATGGTATGAGTTGAAAAGGGAAAAGTTTGATTCATCTTGAAAGTGGGCCTAAAGGTACTGTACCTCTGTTTTACAATGTTGCTCCCTCAGTTTAATGTCCAGTGTTTTCTCCAGTCTTGTAAGCTTCCTCTTACATTTCACTGGAATCCAAACTTTGCTCAAGTTTGAGTAAGACAGTTATGTTGCTTTCACCTAGTACTTGGTAAAAGATGCTCCTTGTATAGTTATTTTTAGTGTTACAAAATTTCCAATTCAATAATAAATGCTTTAATTTAAATAATAAAATATTTTATTTAAAAATGCTTATCTAGATATAGAATTCAATCTATCTATGTCAACACCAAAAAGGAAGAGCATGCTCAGCATTTCTCAAGCTGGGGGAACTGAAGAAAAAAATCAGCCTTGACTTTCGTTATTGAAGGATTCTCTGGGAAAATTATTGAACGATGCAGAAAGCATCAAAAGAAGATGTAAGAATAAACAGAGTCTCTGTACCAAAAGGAAATGGTTAATGTTCAACCATTTCAAGAGGTAGCATATAATCAAGAGCTGATGATACTCAGGGAGGAAGTCCAAGGAACATTGAAGGAATTGGCAAAGAACAATGCACCAGGAATTGATGGAATAAAAATTGAAATCTTTCAAGAAAGTGAGGCCTCACAGGAGGCTCTCACTCATCTCTACCAAGAAATTTGGAAGACAACTATCTGGCTGACTGATTGGAAGAGATCCATATTTGTGCCCATTCCAAAGAGAGGTGGCCCAACAGAATGCATCGGACAATATCTTTGATATCCCATGCGAGTAAAGTTTTACTAAAGGTAATACAGAAATGGCTGCAAGCATAAATTGACAGAGAACTTCCACTTGTTCAAGGTGGATTCAGAAGAGGCAGTGGAACGAGGGATATCATTGCTGATGTCTGGTGGATCTTGGCTGGAAACAGAGAATATCAGAAAGATTTTTACCTGTTTTTTATTGATTACACAAAGGCGTTCGATTGTGTGGACCATGACAAGCTATGGACAACATTGTGAAGTATGAGTATTCCTGAACACTATATTGTGCTCATGAAGAATCTGTACCTGAACCAAGAGGCAGTTGTTCAAACAGAACATGGGAACACTGAATGGTTTAAAATTAAGAAAGGTGTGTGACAGGGTTGTATTGTTTCACTATACTTATTCAACCTGTATGCTGAGCAAATAACCTGAGAAGCTGGGTTTATATGAAGAAAACATGGCATCAGGATTGGAGGAAGACTTATGACAACCTGCAATATGCAGATTATACTACCTTGCTTGCTGTAAGTGAAGATTTAAAACATTTACTGATGAAGATCAAAGAGTACAGCCTTCAGTATGGATTACATCTCAATGTAAAGAAAACAAAAATCCTCACCACTGGACCAATAAACAACATGCTTATCAATGGAGAAAAGACTGAAGTTTTCAAGGATTTCATTCTTGGATCAACTATCAGCACTCATGGAAGCAGCAGTCAAGAAATCAAACGACATATGGCATTGGGCAAATCTGCTGCACAAGACCTTTTTAAAGTGTTGAAGAGCAGAGTTGTTAGCTCGAAGACTAAGGTGCACCTGTCCCAAGCCATGGTATTCTCAATAACCTCATGTGCATGTGAAAGCTGGACAGTGAATAAGGAAGATCGTAGAAGAATTGATGCTTTTGAGTTATAGTGTTGGAGGAGACTTTGAAAGTGCCATGGGCTGACAAAAGAACCAATAGATCTGTGTTGAAAGATGTGCAGCCAGAGTGTTTCTTGGAGGCCAGGATGGTCAAACTTCATCTCTCATACTTTGGACATATTTTCAGGAGGGCTCAGTTGCTGGAGAAGGATACCATATTTGGTATGGTGGAGAGTGAGAGAAAATAGGAAGACTCTTAGCAAGATGGATTGGCAAAATGGAAGTGTTAGTGGTGTCAAGCATGGCAACAATAGTGAGGTTGGCCCAGGATCAGTTAGTGTTTCGTTCTGCTGTACATAAGGTCGCTATTAGTTGGTACTGACTCAATGGTACCTAACAACAACAACAACAACAACAACAACAACAACAACAACATATCAACATCCATTCAGATGCTGGAATCAGGCCACATCCCCACGGAAGGTGCCTTGTATCTGATAGACTGCTGTTAACAAATTGCACGTTACTACCATATGTCAGATCTCATCTGGAAATGATTACATTATATAAGAATACAGAATAGGAGATAACTACATCAGTACATAACTGCCAAATTATATCATTTTATAACTGGCAAACTACATAATGACTGCTAATCTGCTGAGACTCATGGTTGAGCAACCTCAATCCATCACAGTAGTAAGTAATCTTGAGGAGACTACTTAACTTTGCTGAACTTCAGTATCTTCAGGTGTAAAAATTTCATAATATCGCATCTAATACAAATAATTATTAGCTATATGAAATAATGCATCTTAAGTTCTAGAAGCCATGTCTTGCAGATTGTATCTATAAAATCTCTAACCCATTGCTATTGAGTTGATTCTGACACTACCGGACAAAGTAGAATTGCCCCATACGGTTTTCGAGGCTGTGGATCTTTATGGGAGCACACTGTTACATCTTTCTCCTTTTGAGAGACTGAAGAGTTAAAACTACTGACCTTCCAGTTATCATCCGAGGGCTTGGCCACTCACCCACCAGGACTCCTTTCACAGATGGTGATGGTGGTAGTTGTGCACCATCGGGTTAGTTCTGATTCATAGGGATCTGTACAGAGTTTCTGAGGCTGTAAATCTTTCTTCCACAGTGCGACTTGTAGGTTCAAGCCGCTAAACTTTCAGTTGGGATCCTAGTGCATAACCCAGTACACTACCAAGGCTTATTTTTGCAGATGGTAGATTATCAAATAGAGAAAAGCTCCTATTATTTTATTATTGATCACATATTATTAAGTGAGTAATAGTTAAAATAAACATTTGTTTGACATTTTGAAACACACTTTATTGCATGGACACCTGTTTAGAATAAGTAATTAAATGAAAGTAACTGTTTTCCTGGAAGGTTTACTTAAATTATTTTGTTGATACGTTTCTGTTGAAGTCCAAAAACATATGCATGGTGCTGTGGGTTAATATGCTGGACTGCAATATCAGTTTGAACTGTAAGCTCAGAGGTTCAAGGTCACCAGCCACTCCTTGGAAACCCTATAATGTCACTATGGGTCGGAACTGACTCAAAGGCACTAAACAACAACAACAAGCACTAGCCTGAAAACCACAAAGTCTGCAGTTTGAGCTGTCAACCACTTCACAGGAGAAGGTTAAGGCTTTCTGCTTCTGCAAATACTTAAAAGCCTAGGAAACTTTATACAAAGAGTGAGAACTGACTCTTTGGCATTTAGCAACAACAACATTATGTTGTTGTTGTTAAGTGCCGTTGAATCGATTCCTACCCATAGCGACCAAGGAGCATCTGGTGAACTTGAAACGCTGAGTTTGCAGTTCAAATGGCTTTGCAGTCTGGTGCATTAACCCACAGTGCCACGCCAGGACTCCAACATTATAGTACTTAATTAATCATGGTGGCATAGGTATGCCAGAACAAAGTGACATTGGTAACCACAAGTCAGTAGTTTGAATGCCCCCACTAGTTATTTGTGTTATGCCTGTGTTTTGATTTGTATCACCTCATATTTGATTTGTGTTAGCTTTATAAAAAACAATTTATTATTTTTCTTACTAAAATGCATGCCAACATTAATTCTTACTGGTATATTAATACTACTGCATGTTTTTCTTGAAGATTATCTTCCCTAATTATATAAACATCAGACCATACAGACTATGGATCCATCCTTTTTGCCGTTCAATTTTTGAGTAATTCAATCTTATTTTTCAGCAAAAGTTAATACGTAGTAACATTTACAGTCTAAAGGGAGGCTATCTACTCCCTTAAAGATTAACAGCTTCCGAAACCATGGGAGCAATTCTACTCTGTCCTATAGGAATTAATTAGATGGTAGTGAGATTTTTAGGCAAAAAATTTAGTCAAACCATTAGGCAAATCTGCTGCACAAGACCTTTTTAGTGTTAAAGAGCAAAGATGTCAGCTTGAGGACCAAGGTGCGCCTGACCTAACCCATGGTATTTTCAGTAACCTCTTATGCATGTGAATGTTGGACAGTGAATAAGGAAGACCATAGAAGAATTGATGCTTTTGAGTTATGGTGATGGAGGAGAATATTAAAAGTGCCATGTGCTTCCAAAAGAACCAATAGATCCAGTTTGGAAGAAGTGCAGCCAGAGTGCTCCTTGGAGGCCAAGATGGCCAACCTTTGTCTCTCATACTTCGGACCTATTGTCAGGAGGGACCAGTCACTGGAGAAGGATATCATGTTTGGTAAGGTGGAGGGTCAGAGAAAATGAGTAAGCCTTCCAGCGAGATGGATTGGCCAAGTGGCAGCATCGATGGACTCAAGCATGGCAACAGTAGTGAGGTTGGCCCAGGATTGGGCAATGTTTCATTCTGCTGTGTATAAGGTTCCTATGAGTCGGTATGGACTCTATGGCACCTAACAACAGCAGTGAGATTTTTATTGCAATATTTAAATGATGAGATGATGATGACTTGGATTAGGCCAATATAATTTATATTGAGAGGCATAGATGAATTAGAGATATATTTAAGAGACGTATTGCCAGGAATTGATCATGTACTTTCAGGATTGATGATGGATGAGATATGAGTCTGGGAGAAAGTGAAGGATCAGACTTGACTTACAGAACTGATGGGTGGTGGTGCTCCTAGCTAGATCTAATGAGGAAAATTGCAAGTACATCTTGAGGTTTTGAGATACACAAGTAGTGTCATTTAAAAGGAAGATCTGATCTGAATATGTAAATGTGAATCTTTTCTCTATAGATGTCAATTGGAGCCATGGGCTTAAAATTTATTTTTAAGAGGGACAGTTTGCACACAATTAAAATAACAACAACAACAACAAAAAAAAAACCCTACAGCTGAACATTCACACATTAAATTCCCACATTTAACAACTGAGTAGAGAAAGAAGTGAGAAAAGAGTATAAAAAGGAATAACCAGAAAGACTGATGAAAAACAAGCAAAGTGTGGACAAATAAAGGCACCAAAGAAATGAAAAGGGTTTTCAAATGAAGAGAATATCAGCAGAATGAACTATGTTCATAGTTAGAAGTGATAAGAATTTATTTTTATATTAAGACCATTGTGGTATTATCAAAGATAGGAAAGACAAGAATTTATTTTGAGATTAAGACCTTAGGTAGCAAGGGATGCTTTGATGGGATGATGAAGGTAGGACCAGATATCTGAGGGTTTCTGTATTAGAAGGAGTCGGAGACTGTCAGTTGGATGTGGAGAGAGTTAGTTTAATACTTGTAGGGGATGTATGTCATAAAGAAATGGTTCCATTAAAACTGTTTGAAGTTTGCAAATAGTTGAACACATATAAACATGAATTAAAAATGTTTGCTAAAAAAAAAAGAACTAGAATACAAATAAAATTGGGGATAGATGAGAATGCAGAATTGTTTAGAATACTCATGAGAAGTTATTTGGAATGACATGGATTGTTGTGTATAACAGGCTTGCATGGTGGTTGGTGGTTATGTGTAACCTGTTCAGATCTTACTCATAGTTACCCTGATAAGGATTTCTGGGACTGTAACGTTTTATGGGAGCAAAAAGCCTCATCTTTCTCCCATGGAGAGACTGGTAGATTTGAACTGCTGACCTTGCATATAGTAGTCTTGCTTGTAATCCACTATGCTACCCAGACTCCTTTGAGAGTTGAATGGGTCAATTTATTTGTGGTATATCAGCTTTTTGGTTTGTATCACCTACTGTTTGACTTGTATCAACTTTTTGAAAAATTAATTTGTTATGATTTTTTTCTTTCTAAAAATGAATATCTATGTTTATTCTTACTGTTATATTCATAAAAATGCATGTGTTTTTCTTAAAGAGGATTTTCTCTAACTATGTAAACATTAGACTGTACAGAATATGGATTCTTCCTATTTGAAGTTCAGTTTTTGAATATATTTTTTCCATAAAATCTAATACGTAGTAGTGCTTACAGTCTAAAAGGGTTTCTTCTGTAGTGACTTCTAGAATCAATTTTCCTCATCATAATTATCTTTGGTTTTGCTTGGGTTAACCTCCCTTTCAGTAGAATTAAGTATGATATTACAAGAATCCTCCATAGAGCAATTTTTCTGGAAGATTTCTTTAACATACAAAGACAATTGTTTAAGCTCAGAGAGAATTTTGAAAGTAAAAGAGCTGGGCACCAGTTCAGCAGTTTCAATGAGAAGGTATCCATAAACTCTTATCTTTTGCTAGTACCTAAGCAGCAGGACCACCACTCGGATGTCAGCTTTTAGTTCGTGGTGGTTTACATGCTGCTGTGATACTGGAAGCTATGTCACCAGTAGATTAAGTATCAGCAAAGAACACCCATGGTGAACAGTTTTCAGGTAAGCTTCCAGACTAGGAAGCTTTCAGCTAAGACAGACTAGGAAGAAGGAGAAGGTAACTACCTCTTAATGTTTATCCATGGAAAGTCTTATGAGTAGAAGTGGAACATTATCTAACAGCACCAAAAAATTGAATATTGAAGCATGATGAATAGCACCAAAATACAGTTAGATATGGAGTCATAGTGTAGTAGGATAAGCACTGGACCACAAAATCTGGTTGAACTGCAAGGTCCATGGTTCAAACTCACTAGCCGATCCCTGGAAAGAATATACAGGGTCACTGTGAGTTGGAACAGACCTAACAGCACTTAACAACAACAAGAACATTGTTAGATATGGTGCCAGAAGTTGAGTCCCTCAGTTTGGAAGGCACTCAAAATACAACTGGAGAAAAGCTGCATACTCAAAGTATAATTGACCATGATGTTGCCAATGGAGTAAAACTTTTGGGACCTTCATTTTCTAGTAGGGCACAACTCTTATGAGGAGAAATTGCTGTAAACATTCATCAATATTCACAACATGGAATGTACAAAGTATGAAACTAGGATAATTAGAAGTTGTCAAAAATGAAAGGGGGTGCATAAAGATCCATATCCTATGCATTAGTGAGTTGAAATGGACTGTTATTGATCATTTTCAACCTGATAATTATATGCTTTACTATGCTGGGAACGAAAAATTGAAGACAAATGACTTCACATTCATCTATAAAAAGAACATTTCAAAATCTGTCTTGAAGCATAATGCCATCTGTGATAGGATAATATCCATACACTATAAGGAAGACCAGTTAATACCACTATTATTCCAATTTACTCACCATTCACTAAAGCAAGTGATAACAAAATTGAAGAATTCTACCAACATCTTCTGTCTTAAATTGATGAAACATGTAATCAAGATGTATTGATAATTAATGGTTATTGGAATGCACAGGTTGGAAACAAAGAAGAAAGATGGATAGTTGAAAATATGGTCTTGTTGATAGAAATGGTACTAGAAAGCATATGATAGAGTTTTGCAAGACCAATGACCTCTTCATTGCAAATATCATTTTTAAACAACATAAAAGACAACTATATACATTGACCTCATCAGGTGACATAAACATAAATCAAATTGGCTACATCTGTGGGAAGAGATGATGGAAATGTTCCATATCATTGGCCAAATAAAGGCTAGGGGCAGACTGTGGAACTGACAATCAATAGTTCATATTCAAGTTCAGGCTGAAGCTGAAGAAAATTAAAATAAGTCCATGAAAGCAAATATTTGACCTTGAACATAAGATGAAGTTAGAGTTCATCTTAAGAAGAGATGTGATGCATTAGCCAATAATGAACAAAGGCCAAAAGAGTTGTGGGATGGTGTCAAGCACATCATACAGGAAAAAAGTAAAAGGTCATTAAGAAGACAAGAAAGAAGGAAAAGGCCAAGATGGATGTCAGAAGATGCTCTGAAACTTGCTCTTCAGCATAGACACGCTAAAGCAAAGGTAAGAAATGAGGAAATAAAAGAACTGAATAGAAAATTTCAAAGGGCAGCTAGAGAAGACAAAGTCAAATATTATAATGAAATGTGCAAAGATCTAGAGTTAGAAAACCAAAAGGGAAAAACACACTTAACATTTCTCAAGGTGGAAAAACTGATCCAGCACTGGAGGCATTTGTTCATCTATGGCAAGCAATTTGGAAGACAGCTATCTGGCCAACTGACTGGAAAAGATCCATATTTGTGTCTATTCCAAATAGAGGTGACCCAATGGAATGCAGGAGTCATTGGATAATATCATTAATATCATATGCAAATAAAACTTTGCTAAATGTAGTTCAAAAATATTCAGAGGAGGACGTTGAATGAGGGATATCATTAACATCAGATGGATTTTGACTAAAATCAGAAAACACCAAAAAGATGTTTACTTTATTGACTATGCAAGGGCAGTCAGCAGTATGGATCATGACAAGCTATGGACAACACTTAATTGTTCTCAAAAGGAACCTGTACATAGAACAAGAGGTAGCTGTTCAAATAGAGCAATAGGATATTGAGTTGTTTAAAATTAGGAAAGGTGTGCTCCGGGGTTGTATTCTTTCACCATACTCATTCAATCTGTATGTTGAGCAAATTAATTTGAGAAACTGAATTATATGAAGAAGAACATGGCATCAGGATTGGGGGAAGACTCATTAACGATCTTTAATCTGCAGATAATACAATCTTGCTTGCTGAAAGCAAAGAGGGCTTAAAATACTAATTGATGAAGGTCAAAGACCACAGCTTTCATTATGGGCTGTACCTCACTGTTAAGAAAACAAAATTCCTCACTGGAGCAATAACTAACTTCATGATAGAGAAAAGATTGAAGTTGTCAAATAATTCATTTTGCTTGGATCTATTAACAACATTCTTGGAAGCAGCAGTTAAGAAATCAAAGGATGCATTGCATTAGGCAAATCTGCTGCACAAGACCTCTTTAAAGTATTGAAGATCAAAGATATCCGTTTGAGGACTAAAGTGTACCTATCCCAAGCCATGGTATTTTCAATAGCTTCATATGCATCTGAAAGTTGGACAGTGATAAAGAAGACCATAGACAAATTGATGCATTTTTGGTACGGTGATGGCAGAGAATGTGAAAAGTACCATGGATGGCTCAAAAAGCAAACAAATAATCAGAATGCTCCTTGGTAGCCAGGATAGTGAAACTTCTCTCATAATTTGGGCATATTATCAGAAGGGACCATTCTCTGGAGAAAGATATCATGCTAGGTAAAGTGGAGGGTCAGCAAAAAAGAGAAGGACCCTTTTTTTACTGATGAAATGTATTGGCACAATAGCAGTAACAATGGTCTTAACAACAATTTTGAGGATGATGCAGGACCAGGCAGTAGTTTTGTTCTATTGTGCATAAGGTCTTTATGAGTTATAACTGACTTGATGGCACCTAACAACAAGCAACAGGAGGTATGGAAAGAAAGAACACCAGTTGGGTAAGTGAGCTCCAAAATGCTCGGCTGATGTTTTCAAATTAAAAATGAATTTATAAATTCAGATATATCATCTTATACTGGGGTCTGAGCACAATAATCTGCAAAGTAATGTAAGAAGTCCTTTAGTACTTTACACTGGAGACAACAGACATTTCCAGAGTCCTTTACACTGGAGACAGCAGACATTTCCAGAGATGTCAGAGAAATATTGCTCCAATTACCAGGTACTTTTCAGATTGCAGACACTTCTTTCATGCCACACAGCCACCAGGAATGGCCCAGGGAAGCTTCCACATCTATCTACCACACTAATATTTCTCTCTCTCTCCATGTTTATCAATCTTGGACCTTTCTTGATCTTTGCCATATCCAGGCAAATAAAGGAGTTTACATGGGAGCATCGCTCTTGGATGTTACAATATTTGAAAATGGTTACTGGTTCCAATAAATTCTTTTTGTTTTAAAATTACTTTTGAAATAGAGGGAAAGAGCTATTACTAGAATAATAAAAAGACAAACACAACAACGTATTTGGAAATTATCTGTCAAATGACATTACTATCACTCTATGTATTTATCATCATCATCATTCATCATCTATATATGTGCCATAATCAATAGTGTCAGTATTTAGGGAAGTCTTTGTTGGCCCTTGATCCTCCCTTTTCTGTCTCCACCAATCTAGGCTACACTCCCTATTTGTGATGACAAAAGTCTCTGTCTTATCTTAATTCCTGAAATGTTGCGCAGCATTAGCTATGCTTATCAAGAAAATAAATTTTTAAATAATTTTTTAAATCAAATTTTAATCAATAATTAAC
>NW_006408792.1:2018443-2055127 GCF_000296735.1 Chrysochloris asiatica
AATAATTTTACTTAAGTTTTTTAGTTTAATATGAGATGTACTATTAATAAGAGGACTCCTGGTGTGGCACTTTGGGATCAGCACTGGACTGTGAGCCACAAGATAGTCAGTTCAAATCCACCAACTACTCCTCAGAAATCCTATAAAGGTTCTCTGAGTCAGAACCAACTCTATGGCACTTAGCTATAAAAATAGTTAATAAGAACTCTTTGGGGTCCATAATTTAAGAATAACTAAAAAAAAAAAAAAAAAAGAGTTGAAATCTTATGCACCGTATTTCAAATCCTAGAGATAATTAGGGCTACCTCAGACATACCTGGATTCAGCATGTGAAAGTTATCATCAGTAACTTCTGTCCTGCCCTCTCCGGTCTCTCTCCCTTCCCCTCTTGTAGTCTATGCCTATTTTGTATTTTGATCTTGCTCTGGGTAAAGATTAATTCCTTTAGTTATTTATTGTTGTTGTTATGTGCTCGGAGTCGATTCCAACTCATAGCGACCCTGTACAGAGTTTCCGAGGCTGTAAATCCTTACGGAAGCAGAAAGCCTCATCTTTCTCCAGCAGAACATCTGGTAGTTTCGAACTGCTGACCCTGAGCTTAGCAGCCCGATTTGTAGCCACTACACTACCAGAGCTCCTTTCAGTTAGATATAGTATTGTATATATTATATGAAAATTTTCACCCTATGAGTAGCATTGTTTCATGAGCCTACATTTTAAGATTACATCATGAGAATTTCATCATGCTACTAAATATTCCATAAAAAATTACAAAGTAGGTCCATTTTATAAATTGCCTTATAAGCATAGTCCATTATCTTAATATTTCATGTTTTCCATGAACTTTTTGAAGACCCTTCATATAATACCTTATAATGTTTTCCTACAGTGTTGGAGAACCATCAAGTTTTAAAGTAAAGTTTGTTATTTTCCTTTAGGCTTAATTTTGATATATGCATGTGTATCAATATAGAAAATATCTTTTTCTCAATGTGGAAGCTTAAGAATAATATATAAGCTGAAGAAGAAGAATATGCTATTCTTTGTATATGAAAATGGCAGTCCTGACCTGCCATTAGCAGGTGCACTTATGGTTATGATAGATTTTTTTGGACTCATCAGCCTTTCCTTCTTGGCACCCCGGGCTTCTCCGAACGAAAGGTGTAATCGGCGGCCTCACAATAGAGCGACACTAATGAGGACGACCCTGACCTTATGAGAATAGTGTTCTGACCTCCTGACCCAAATGAGAATAAAAAAGCTTGAAGAGTACATTTAAGAGTAACTTTGGTATTAGTTCTATGAGTATAAAGATAAATGAGAAAATAAATTGTTCTCAAAAGTAGCAATACTTAGATAATTATGTGATATTGAAAACATAAACCTTAAGCTGAAAACCATTGCCCTCGTAAATTGTATTGCATTATCATTCCTTTTAACTAACATCAGAATTATCTTTTCTTTAATATTCCTTCAGTTAATAGGAACCAAAACTTATTGTAATAATTAAGGATACTAAAAATGCATTTAGTATTTTTCTTCTTAGAAGGTCCATTCATTATATATTTATTAGGCCTATTTGAAACATATACTGAATTGTCCTGTTTTTAAAAATTTTGAAATACTGCTTTTTGATCAATTGAAATATATTTAGGTTATGATTAAGTTATGTCAAAGAATTCTTATGAAGAAGATCATCTTAAATATGTTACAACTTGCCTGTATTAATACTGATAATTCTGTATTTATTATCTTGAATATTTACTGCTACAACATTTATATGATTACCCCATCACTATTTTAATTACCTGAAGGTATATTGAAACTCTACTAATACCAGAATAATTAAAATGTGTTATTCCCTAGATATATGGAATGATTCATAAATAAATTATTGCTCATCTTCATTTATTTTTGTGACTGATAGCAGGATTGATTTTCTTGGTAAATCACAGTATTCAGATGTAGTGTAATTGGTGGTCATTGACAGAAGGAAGAAAACTACTAGTTAATCTGGAACAAAACCAACCAAACAAACAAACCTAATCCTCAGTTTTCTCTTTTAAAAGATAAAACAACAACTGCTCCAGTGAGTTCTGGCTTCACCAATCTAAATTTGTCCAGATCACTAATGACTTTTTCAAAAATGGCAGCTTAAGCTCTGTGTTGCCCAACAGTGTATGAAAGCAAGACACTTTTTGACCCTAGGCATCAACATTCACATGAGATATAAAACTAGAGTCCTGGTACTTTCTGTAAGAATAAAGGCACTAGCTCCAGTGTCCTGGCCAAATTTCAAATTGGGTAATTGCATTTTGCTTCTTTTAAGGGCCCCTGGTTGGTTCTGGTTGATAAGGAGCTCTTCACTTCCTGCCTGAACAATTACAGACTGTTAGTAATTGTGCTTTGGGAAATGGTTGCTGTGTTTGCTGTTTAGATGAGTGAATGTCAACTGTGCAACACACACACACACAAATATGTGGATGGAGAATTGAAATCTCCACATGCAAGGTGTACTTCTACACACCTCTACATTTTCATAAAACCAGATCCCATTTTATCACCGATACTGTGGAAACGGAGTTTCTTGTCAGTATATAACAAAATATTTCAATTAAAGAAGGTGGCAATGATTATTTAATCTTTAAGATACAATTACATTTTAACTAAAGCCATAATGCATAAAATAAAAGAACAACTTATTAGACGAGAAAGAATGGCATGTTGGTTGCCCTGTCTTGTGGCTCTAGGGAAGCCCAATTGATAGACACATTACTGTGACTTACATTAAGAAAGCTTCAACACATGTTCAGCAATTTTTAAAGAAGATTTCCAGTAACCTCTAACTGCTCCAGGTTACTATACACAATGAGAAGAGCAGAATTTTAGAACTCTCCCTAAAGAGAGTAATAGCTGGATTTAGTTCCTAGTGGATTACAGTCCACATTATGAAACTACTGCACATTTGGCACAATTATGCACCACTGGCAGCCTTTTCTCAAAGGATGCCTCATGTTAAATGAACACTTAGAATCATTTTGGAACTCATGCATCTTGCAGCTAACACTGTGCTAAGTTAAGCAGCTAACACTATGCCCATCTGGTAGAGAGGGAATATCAGGACAACAATATCATCAGTCCTTTCCCCTTAAAAGCTTTGATTTCATTAAAGGTGACCTGTCAAAATGCTTTAGAAAATGAGATACTCTACAAAATGTGCTGAATAGGACAGAGGGGCATTCAATACATAAATTACTGTCTTACCCATTGTTTTTAAGATTTCTCAGGGTCATTCAATGACTGCTTTTATGCTTTGGTGTCCTATGAAGTCAGTCTAGAAGATACACATTGAGCACTGAAAGGCTGAGTAATGCTCCTTTGCAATAAGATGTACTGGGCCATTACTCTCCAGTGTGTGATTGAGCTGGTAGATTTTAGGACAGAATTTGGAAATCCTTAGAAAAGAAATACAGACTCCAGTTTCCTCCCAGAATGAAACATTTTGTGGAACTGACTTTCTAAAGATGAAAACATGTTTATTTCATGCTGTCGCTACTCTTAACACATAAACATGCTTTAAAAACTCTACCTCAAGTTATTTTACAGAAAATATAACCATATGGTCATGTATCATGAATCCTAATCTCAGTCACATCATCAGTTATACCTGTTTGGAACATAGTACAAAACATGAACCAGGTAAATTATACCCCTGCAAAGAAATTCCATATGGCAAAGTTCAAATTGACTTTCACTTACCAAAATGCCTCTGCAGCTTTTGCACAGAGATGGTTTATTTTATTTGTTTTATGAAATAACTTATTTTTACTTAATTCACAATGCCCTGAACCTAGATACCCAGACTGTAAGACAAAATTAGAAATGGCGAAGTACCACAGGGACTTATAGAATGCATATTAATATTAAGGGAAAGTGATAGTCAACTGACAGCAAGGCAGAGACTTGGCGGGTGGAATATAATAGGAGGACTCACAATTTCAAAAACAATTTTTTAAAAAAAAGGGTTTTAACTTCAAGATTTTTTTTTTTCTTTCTTATAGCAGATTTTTCTAACTCTGATTATGAGTTTGGTTGCTAACCTCAAGATCAGAAGTTTGAAACTACCAGCTGTTGTTCCACAGGAGAAAGATGAAGCTTTCTGCTCCCTTAAAGACTTTATGCAGGGTCTTTATGAGTTGGAACTGACTCCACGGCACAGTACCACCACCACCATAGCAGATTCTGGGAAGGGATGAAGCAAAATAATTTTGGCCAAATAATTATTTGCTTCATTCCTTTGCGCATGTATTAATTTTCAAAATGCACAGTTAAAACTAAGAGTTTACATATTCAGAACTCAAAATTTGCTTTACAAATTTATAATTTGTCTCTTCATTTCCTTAACTGATGAATAAGAAATTTCATAGAAAACTAATAAAGAGAAAAGTTGAACTTCATATTTCACCGTACTCGTTATCTTATATAAAAGCATTGCATTTTTATTTATCTAGAGTAAAATAAAACTGATGTTCCTAACTGAGCAAGGCTACACTTAAAGAAAGAGGACATGGTTCATATTTTAGAAATATTTTCATTTGACTTAATTAAAATAAAAAATGCTGATAATTTTGTGAATTTCCTACTGTTCAAAGAATGAGTTTAATCAAAACTTTACAATTCTCAGGTGATCTAAATAGATTTCAAATCTTTGTGTTTGCATTTTCAATCATAATGTTTTGCCTTATGAATTTCTCATTTACTTTGCTATTCTAGATTATGATGCATATCTATATTATTGTAATTATAAACTTAATCAACAAAAGAATGTTCGTTATATAAATTTCAAAAATTTTATGTTTTAATAAAATATTAAATAAAAATCCTTTTAAGCTCCCTTCATCCCTATAAGTAGCCATATTGGGGATTATGTTGTTGTTGTTGTTGTTAAGTGCCGTCGAGTCGGTTTCGACCCATAGCGACCCTGTACATGGTTTCCGAGGGTATAAATCTTTATGGGAGTAGTTCATGTATATTTTCATGTCTTACATATATGTTATTTTCTATGCCTAAATACATACATTGTATTTATACATTTATACAAAATACATCCACCACTCATCTGTCAGTATGTCATACTGTTGTGGCTTGTAAGTTGCTGTGACTCTGAAAGCTATGCCACCAATATTTTAAATACCAGCAGGGTCACCCATGGTGGACAGGTTTCAGATGAGCTTCCAGATGAAGACAGACTAGGAAAAAGGAGTGATGAACTACTTCTGAATATTTAGTCACTGAAAACCTTATGCATAGCAGAAAAACACTGTCAGATATAATGCCAGAAAATGAGCCCCTCAGGTTGGAAGGCACTCAAAATGCGACTAGGGAAGAGCTGCCTCCTGAAAGTAGAGTTGATTGTGATGATGCGAATGGCGTAAAGCCCATGGGAGAAAAGCCAGCGGGTCCTTCATTTGCTGACAGGGTCCAAATCCAAATGAAAAGAACCAACTGTAAACATCCATTGAAAATAAGCACATGGAATGTACAAAGTACAAATCTGGGAAAATAAGAAGTTGTCAAAAATGAAATGTAACGCATAAACATCGATATCTTAGGTAATAGTGAGCTGAAGAGGACTGGTATTGGCCATTTTGAATCTGATTACCACATGGTTTGATGTTGTTGTGAAGTGCCGCCGAGTCAGTTCCAATCCATAGCGACCCTGTATAGGGTTTCCGAGGAGCAGCTGGTGAGGTTGAACTGCCGACCTTGCAGTTCAAATGGCTTTCAGTCTGACACATTAACTCACCGCGCGACACCAGGACTGTAGCCACATGGTTTACTATGCCGTAATGACAAATTGAAGAGGAATGGTGTTGCATTCATCGTCAAAAAGAACATATACAGATTAGTCATTAGGTACAACGTTGTCTGTGACAGGATAATACCCATGCACCTACAGGAAAGCCCAGTTAATACCACTATTTTTCAAATTTACAAGCACTAAAGTCAGTGAGAATGAAATAGAAGAATTCTACCAACTTCTTCAATCTGAAATTAATCAAACAAGCAATCAAGATGTAATGATCATTACTGGTGATTAGAATGCAAAGCTTGGGAACAAAGAGGAAGGAGCAGTAATTGGAAAATATGGCTTTGGTAATAGAAATGATGCTGGAGAACACATGATACAATTCTGCAAAATCAATGATCTGTTCATTTCAAATACCTTCTTTAGACAGCATAAGAGATGACAATACACATGGACCTCACAAGATAGAATACATAGGAATGAAATGGACTACATCCTCTGAAAGAGACAATGGAAAAGTTCCATATCATCAGTGAAAACAAGGCCAGGGGCAGACTGTGGAACAGACCATCATTTACTCATATGCAAATTCAAACTGAAGCTGAAGAAGATGAAAACAAGTCCATGAGAGCTAAAATATGACCTTGAATATATCCCCCCTGAATTTAGGGATCATCTGAAGAACAGATTTGATACATTAAACACTGAAGACTGAAGACCAGAAGACTTGTGGGATGACAATCAAGAACATCATACGTGAAGACAGCAAAAAGTCATTAAGAAGACAAGAAAGAAGGAAAGGCGAAAATGGATGTCAGAAGAGATGCTGAAACTTGCTTTCCAGCATAGAGATGCTAAAGTAAATTGAAGAAATGAGGAGGTACAAGAACTAAACAGAAAATTTCAAAGATCAGCTCGAGAAGATAAAGCCAAATAATACAACAAAATGTGCAAAGGTCTGGAGTCAGAAAACCAAAAAGGAAGAATACGCTCAGCATTTCTCAAGCTGGGGGAACTGAAGAAAAAATTCAAGCCTTGACTTTCGTTATTGAAAACTTCTCTGGGCAAATTATTGAATGATGCAGAAAGCATCAAGAGAAGATGGAAGGAATACACAGAGTCACTGTAACAAAAGGAAATGGTTCATGACCAACCATTTCAAGAGGTAGCATATGATCAAAAGTCAATGATATTGAAGGAGGAAGTCCAAGGTGCATTGAAGGAATTGGCAAAGAACAAGACACCGGGAATTGATGGAATGAAAATTGAAATCTTTCAAGAAAGTGAGGTGGCACAGGAGGCAATCACTCGTCTCTGCCAAGAAATTTGGAGGGCAACTATTTGGCTGACTGATTGGAAGAGATCCATATTTCTGCCCATTCCAAAGAGAGGTGACCCAACAGAATGTGGGAATCATCGAACAATCTCTTTGATATCCCATGTGAGTAAAGTTTTACTAAAGGTAATACAGAAATGGCTGCAAGCATACATTGACAGAGAACTTACAGAGGTTCAAGCCGGATTCAGAAGAGGCTGTGGAATGAGGTACATCATTGCTGATGTCTGATGGATCTTGGCTGAATGCAGAGAATATCAGAAAGATGTTTACCTGTGCTTTATTGACTATGCAAAGGGTTTCGATTGTGTGGATCATGACAAGTTATGGACAGCATTGTGAAGTATGAGTATTCCAGAACACTTAATTGTGCTCATGAGGAATCTATACCTGGACCAAGAGGCAGTTGTTTGAACAGAACATGTAAACATTAAATGGCTTAAAATTATAAAAGGTGTGCGACAAGATTGTATTCTTTCACCATACTTATTCAACGTGTCTACTGAGCAAATAATCCTAGAAGCTGGGTTATATGAAGAAATATGTGGAGTCAGGATTGGAGGAAGACTATTAACAACCTGTGATATGCAGATGATACGACCTTGCTTGCTGAAAGTGAAGAGGACTTGAAACATTTACTGATGAAGATCAAAGAGCACAGCGTTCGGTATGGATTACATTTCAATGTCAAGAAAACAAAAAGCCTCATCAGTGGACTAATAAACAACATTCTTATCAATGGAGAAAAGATTGAAGTTGTCGAGGACTTCATTCTTGTTGGATCAACTATCAACACTCATGGAAGCAGCATTCAAGAAATCAAACGATGTATTTCTTACATTAAGCAAGTCTGCGGCACAGGACCTTTTGAAAATGTTGAAGAGCAAGGATGCCAGTTTGAGGAGTAAGGTGAGCCTGACCCAAACCATGATATTTTTAGAAACCTCATATGCATGTGAAAGCTGGACAATGAATAAGGAAGACAGTCGAAGAATTGATGCTTTTGAGTTATGATGTTGGAGGAAAATATTGAAAGTGCCATGGGCTGACAAAAGAACCAACAGATCCGTTTTGGAAGAAGTGCAGCCAGAGTGCTCCTTGGAGGTCAAGATGGCCAAACTTCGTCTCTCATACATTGGACATATTGTCAGGAGGGAACAGTCACTGGGGAAGGATATTATGTTTGGTAAGGTGGAGAGTCAGAGAAAAAGAGAAAGACCTTCAACGAGATGGATTGGCCAAGTGACAGCATCAATGGACTCAAGCGTAGTAAGTAACAGTAGTGAGGCTGGCCCAGAATTGGGCAGTGCTTTGTTCTGCTGTGCATAAGGTCACTATGAGTCAGTACTGACTCGATGGCACCTAACAACAACAACAAAATACATACATGTACATTTTTACTTGAATATACTTAACTTTTGCAACTTTAAATTGCTCTGTATCTACTTCTAACTCAGATTTCAAACCATTACAGTGTATTACTTATATGTTTAGTGTGTAATTGCAAATGCAATAATATTTGACTTTTTATTACCTTATGATCCCATTGTCATTTGGTCATTTCTAATTCATAGAGACCCAATGTAGAGTTTCTGAGGTTCTAAGTCTTTATGGAAGCAGAAAGCTTCCTTGCTCTTCTGTGGAGCAGCTGGTAGATTCAAACAATTGACCTTGTGGTTAACATCTCAAGAGCTCCTTTAGTTTATGACTGTTAATGTTAAGTGTTGTCTAGTTGGTTCTCACTCAAAGTGACTATGTTAGACTTTCCATGGTTTTTAAACCTTTGCTGGAGCAAAAAGACTCATATTTCTCCCATGGAGCAACTTGCAGGCTTGAACCCTAGACCTTTTGTTTCACAGTACTTATTGTATAATAGACATTTGAAATTTTATTAGTAACTTAATTGCTTTCACCAAACTGATGCCATTTTGTACTTCTACCTCCAGTATATGAGAGTGCCAGTTTTCTCACCAATTGGCCAACTAAATAGTATTAAATTTTATTTTTAATCTAAATTAGTAGGCAAAAAAAAAATTTATTTGTTTTTCTTGTTCCTTTTTTTATTGACATTTGATATTTCACATATTTTCATTTACCTATATTCCTTGGAGTCCTGGTGTGGCACTGTGGGTGAATGCACAAGACTGCAAAGCTGTTTGAACTGCAAGGTCGGCAGTTCAAGCTCACCAGCTGCTCCTTGGAAACCCTATACAGGGTCTCTATGGGTCAGAATCAACTCGACAACACTTAACAAAAACATATTCCTTGGAAACCCCATACAGGGTCCCTATGGGTCAGTATCGACTAGATGGCACTTAATTACAGCATATATTTCTTTCTTTTAAAGTTTTTATTGTGAACTGAGTGGTAGTTTACATGGGAGAATATAGGTTTTACAGTAATTGTTTCATTTCAATGATTACAATCTGCTCCATGCATCATCATTCAATAGTATTTGCTTCTATTCCATCTTTTTTATTATTATTATTTCATGTACACAAAACCACTTATGAATTTATAACCATTTAAACAACCAAAGGTCACATTCTGCAAGCCTACCTCCTGGCCGTCAGCACCCAGTCCCTTTCTTTCTATGAGTCTAGGGTCCTCAGCTGCTATATTTCTCCATGTCCTCATCTCTGCTTCTATCTCTGGTGTCACTGCTTCTCTGGATAGGGTCCCACATTCTGCTCATACTCTTCTCCCTTGATGGTCCTAGGGTTCTCTGTTCCTGGACTGTAAGATTAACTACGCCCCCATTTTTGTTACAAAACTTATACCTTTACAGTGTGACAGTTGTAATTAGTCATGATAATAATTATTCACTATTGAATCATAAGAGTCTTATCCCCATCTCTTTTCGCCAGACCCATCTAGGCAAGATGAAAACTATTCAGTGAGTTTTCTACCTTCCCTGGCACACACTGAAACTAAACTCTCTCTTGAAACTTGTAAGGCAGCTACTTTGTGCCTTTATAGCCCCCCATTTTAAGTAGCCAATGTCTAAGTTGCCCATCCCTATGAACCCTGTATACAGTGGGGTAGGATTGATAATTGATGTGAAGACTCCTTCCCTCTCAGTTGGCATTTTGAGCTACTACATCAATAAGTATAGGTCAAGTTCATAAAATTGTAGCAATTTGTACTTGTTTCCTTTATTTAAAAAAAATTTTTTTTTTAATCTTCCGCTAGTTGAGTTCTGATCATCAAGACATTGAAACTAGGTCGAATGCATATTATCTACAAGTTCTGGTGTTCTTGTGCATCTCCCCTAACTTTATGTCAGCTAGACATTTTGTTTTCAGCTCTAGTCCTCCATGGCTATGTCCTTATCCATGGGCTAAGGAGTCCCCAGGTCTCATCACTCTTCGGACCAGCCAGACCTTCCTCTTCTCTCTCTCATCTCCAGGTTGAAGGGAGTCTATGGAACATGGTCAAAATCAGCCCATTTCTTTATTGCCTTCCCCATGTTCTACTCACCAGCCGACCAACATGGTCGCCAGCAAGCTTATATTCCTGCTCATGTGTTCTTTTTGAGTTTCAGTGTTGGAGGGGGGTTTGCCCTGAAGGGACTTGATTGCTTGTCATGATGGCTTCCCAGTGAACAACTTGTTTGTTCTTGTAGTAGCCAATCAGACTACTGTTTTCTATTTTTGGATTTTTCATGCTGGTCTTTCTTTCAAGAAGTATCTTCTGTTCCTCTAGCTGTTCCAGGCTTGTCTTTTTGTCCTTTCAAGTGGGAATGTTCCACCTCAGAAGGTTCTGGATGGTGTTTAGGGTTCCATCTAAGGTCTTACACATTACAAGGCCTCCACAAGAAGCCTATTTCACTGGACAAGTTCTAGAACTCCTTTCAAGTATTCCAATCAGTTATAGGCTGAAGACGGGCTTACAGACTTTCTGTAATCATGTTTCCCAAAATTCCTTTCTATCCCACTCAAGTGTCTACTTTACAATAGTAGGCCAGGGAAACCAACACATTCGTAAGACAGTCAAGCATCTTAACATTAATTACCTTCTTTTACCCATTCAGATTATGCCTCAATTCCTGTATCACAAAGCATACATTATTATTTACCTCTGTCCCA
Source organism: Chrysochloris asiatica (assembly GCF_000296735.1). Taxonomy (NCBI): domain Eukaryota; kingdom Metazoa; phylum Chordata; class Mammalia; order Afrosoricida; family Chrysochloridae; genus Chrysochloris; species Chrysochloris asiatica. The sequence goes on from NW_006408792.1 coordinate 2,029,677, forward strand.
TTTAGCCCATGCAAACCTGCTTAAGTGTTCCCCTATCTACTTTGTTCTTCCATCCCTCTCCCTCTTCTTGTGTATTGCCCTCCCCAATACCTGAACTATGATGTTTCTATCCCCTACCCTGTGATCTACTGCCTCCTTCCTTCCCAATTGCCTGGTAACCAACAAAGTTATCTTTTTTTTTTTTTTTCCATTTTAGTATGGACATCTTTTCTTAAGCTTTTGCAATAATGTTCTTATGCAATATTTGTCCTTTTGTGACAAATTTCACTCAGCACAATGTCCTTAAGTTTCATCTGACTTTCAGCTTCCTTGTTATTCTTCAACATATATTTCTTTGCTTATTCATATCCATTTAAAGGAGTACTGGTGTATTGCCATAGGATAAACACTGGAGAGTGAATCACAAGGTCAGAGGTTCAAACCCACTAGCCTCTGCTTGGAAGTCCTATACAACATTACCATGAGTCACAACCAACTTGATGACACATAATAACAACATCAGCAACAGTAACAATACATTTGTACTTGTGCTTTTAAATAAATCCTAAGAGCAAAGATATAGCTTCACCTTCTCAAACAAGACAAATATCTAAGATATTTGCACTTTTTCAGACTCTTAATTCAATTTTTATTAAGTAAAAATTATTGCATAATATTGATCAATTTTACTTACTGATGCTCAATTATTCTTTTGACTTATACTCTGTTCTTAATGTAAGAAATATATAGTTCAAATTATTTTTCTTAAGAAAGATACATGACAGTGTTAAGGCTATGGTAATTTCTCATTACATTCTGAATGATCAGTTAGAAACATACGAGTCAATATAGGTGGGTTCCCATATTATGATAATCTGACTACGGACAACTCCTGTTGTTGTTATGCTCCGTGGAGTCAGTTCCGATACATAGCGACCCTGAACAGGGTTTCCATGGCTGTAAATCTTTACAGGAGCAGAAAGCCTCATCTTTCTCCTGCGGAACAGCTGGTGGTTTTGAACTGCTGACCTTGCAGTTCACAGCCAGATTCATAACCACTACGCTACCAGAGCTTCTACAAGCCCTTTGATGCAGGGCTTCCAATCAGTTCTGTCATGGCTAACAAAGCAAAACAGGGACAGTCTGAATGTTTACGACTTGAGTGATTTTTCACATAACTGGAATGGGAAAATTGTTAAATTGAAGCCCTGGAATGGGAGACTCAGAAGAGGCATATAGAGCATTTTCAGGAATCTGATACATAAGACTTCATTAAGGAAGAGGTCAGGGAGGATACCTAGAGGTGACTAGTATGTAAAAACAACACAGAGATAGAGAGAAATACTCAAGAAGTCCAACTCTTTCAATTCTTATGAGACAGGCATGCGATGAATGAACTTTAGCTTAAGCTGCTTTTGTTGAAGCTGAATGGAGAAAAAGTGTGCTGTTCCCAGAGACCTCTGCCCAAATTGCAGATTATAAGCAAACTTAATGGTGTGGCATTAAACCATCAAATTTAAGGGTAGTTTGTTATGCAGCAACAGATAAAAGTAGTAAATAGTATGTTGCTATAACAAAAAACCCAAGACTTTGAAGCAATGCAATGGTAGAAACTGGATGGAATTTGAGGCAACTCTTATTAGAAGTGTAAAAGACTGAAAAGAAATGATTAATAGATTCTTGATGACCCTCAAAGAGGATAGCAGTTGAAGACTTCAAGGAAAGTTATGAAAATGTAAATGGAAAACTTGAAAAGGAATTCCATTTTATGTGTGGCAGAAAGTTTAGCAATGCTGTTACCTGAGGAAGTACTGAACATGTACCTAATTAATTGGATGATATAGCTAAAGGTATTTTCAGATGATATGGCTAAAGGTATTTTAATGGGGGTCTCATGGAATCCTCTAGAAGACTATGGCTAAGTTGTGAAAAGAAATAAGCAAATTAAATATAAAGACTTATTGATATGGGTGTTCAAAAATTATGTCTAATGAAGTAAACCTCAATGAGATCCATAAGAAATCCACACAGATTTTAAGAGAATTATATTGTTGAAAACTTGTCAGCTTGAATGAATAGAGACAGAGAAATAAAAAAAACTGAAAGAAGACTTTGTGAGCCTGAACTATTAAGACTAAAAAGCAGGTTGAAAAAAATCACACACCCATTCATTATAGATAATGATGATGTCCTAGATGTTGTGATAAAAGGTCTGTTTAGAGAAAGAAGTGCTCAAAATCATAGATAATTTTTTCCATGCAGTGGACAGAACCCAAGTCAAGGAACTATCAACACGTGCATAAAAATTTTAAATTGCTATGCACCTGTGCCAATCTTTCTTCCTTTTAAAAAAGCATTGCTTATAATAATTGTTCTTCATATTTACTGCCTTTATGTAACATGCATGTTGGGAGTTGTTGATCTCTTTAGTCTCCAGGTTTATTTATTGTTAAGAGTTGTATTCAAGAAAGTGTTACTTGAAAACCACATACTGAACAACCCTTATTTAATTGAAGATGACTTAGATTTTAGCCTGAATTAAATGAATTGTGTGACTTCAAGTAACCAGCTTTAAGTTTAAAATTTAGATTTTAAATTAGATTTAGTTTAAGCCTGAGAACCATAATGGGTTGAGACTTTTGGAGGCCTTGGAAAGAGTATATGTGATAAATTTGTATTTTTATAACCAGAGGGCAAATTGCAGCAGATCAGGTTTTATAATGTTAACCACTGCAATAGTTCTGGCTCTACAGAGTTATCCAGAACCTTGTCCTCTCCCTGTCAGGTGATGTAGCTTATTTTCCCTCCCCTTGAAGCTGAATACTATGATTCACTGTGGCTGTTTTGATTTAATAAATGTGATGTAAATGATGCTAGATGACTTTCAAAGCTAGAGCATAAAGCAATATGGATTCCACCTGGCCCTTTTTCTCTTGGAACACTCACCTTCATAATACAAACACAATTTGTGAGGAACCCCAGGGCACATTGAGAGATTGTATGTAGTAGGTATGCTGCCTGATAGCCCCAAATAAGATTCCAAGTGACAAATTTCAGAACTAGAAGAGAATCATCTTACATGTGATTTCAGCCTCCAAAGATTAAGCCATCCATGTTGATGTTTAGTTGAGGTGAGAACAACTCTGCCCCCAATCAATACATACATAAATTACAAATAGACTTTTCAGACAAATAAATGTTTTTCAAAGTCATTAGGTTTTTAGGTGTTTTATTACACAAAGATACCCAGAATAGACTCCATGCTACTTTACATAGCTGGTAAGAGTAGAATGAAATAACTGAGCAAATCTGGCAAGACTTCACTGGACTATCGAGATTGTCTATCTGTTATTCAAATATTAATAATGTAGTTTTCAAGAACTAGACTAATGAGTTTAGTCCTTTTATTAGACCCATTGTTGTTAAGTGCCCTCAAGTTGGTTCCAACCCATAGCTATGAAGAGTGACTGGTGAGCTTGAACTGCTGACTTTGCAGTTCAAATCAACTTTGCAGCCCAGCTCATTAAGCCACAGTGTTACATCAGGACTCCACAGGGACAGAATCAATCAAACCTTTGTGTATGTGTGTATGTTTGTGTGTGTAGGAGTGGAGTATCCTTAGAAGGAAATGTATACGGTGAACATAAACAATGATGGAAAAGGAAATCAAAACTCAATTTATGAGTAAGTGAGTAGAAGAGACAACCTTTCTCCTTCCTTTAGGATCATGAACCATTTGGTCCAAACTGAAGGATAGAGATGCTTGGAGCCTTACTCGTGGTAATCGTCTTGGAGATGAGCTACCTTTCTATAGGGTGCAGCTGAGCTTCCCCTTGTGTTGATAAGGGTGAGCTGCTTCTGATTTCTTGGAGTCAGTGTCATTCTATTAACAGAGGGTAGGCTTTTGAGCTTATGAATTATTTTTTCTGTTATTCTCTTTTTGAATTGACTTTTCATTATTTTTTAACCTTCAGCAGTTTCATGAAAAGTAATCTCCTGATCTTTGGTCAGCTGTACCTTTCATGGAGCTATGGGTTAATGTGCTGGACTTTAACGTCATTTTGAACTACAAGGTCAGCAGTTCAACCTCACCATCTGCTCCTCGGAAACCCTATACAGGGTCGTTATGGGTTGGAACTGACTAGACAACACCTAACAACAATAACAACAACAACCTTTCATAAGTTAAAAACCTTTTCTATGCTTGGATAAAGAGTAGAGAAGGAAACTTTTTGATTCTATGCAGAAATTGGCAAAAGCAGTCTTTGGTTAGAAGCAGTTAACTAGTATATAAGCCCTCAACATGATGTTTACCAGAAATGTTGTTGTTGTTAAGTGCCGTCGAGTCAGTTCCAACCCATAGCGACCCTGTATAGGGTTTCCAAGGAGTGACTGGTGAGCTTGAACCGCCTACCTTGCAGTTCAAATGGCTTAGCAGTCTGGCGCATTAACCCACAGTGCCACACCAGGATTCCTTACCAGAGACAGAGGTGTCATAATGCAAAGATTGGAACTGAATAACCAGAGGGTACCATAATCAAGTATGATTAGGTAGAACTCTTGGAAATACTTGTGGAAGGCTAATTTACATCAGTAAAGCTACAGATAATTCTTACCATGCTAATATGGATTATGCCAGTTGAAAACATTACTTCTTAGATGTTTGACCACGTGTAATAACAATGCTTCTCTTTCTCTTAGTTTACTTAACTTATAGGGATAGTCTTATTTGTCTCATAAAATTGGTGTGGTAGTTCAATAAAATAATGCAAATGCATTTGACCCAGCAAGAGTTTTCTCCTCTATTAAAAACTAAAATTCCACAAATGAGTAAAATGTAACAAAATAATGAAACTAAATAAAATATGAATAAGTGTATTAGGGCTGTCCAGAGAAACAGCCCTGGTGTGGCATTGTAGGATAAACATTCAAGGTCAGTTTGAACTGCAAGTTCAATGGTTCAAACTCACCAGCCGCTCCTCTGAAACCCTATACAGGGTCGCTATGAGTTGGAACCAATTAAAATGACACTTAACAACAACAACAAAACAACAGAGAAGCAATCAGTGAAACATTTCTTAGGAAAAACAGACAAAGAGAGAGACAGAGTTATTTTATGAATATGCCTTATGTGATTGTTGTGGTGGCTAGTCCAAAATCCATAGGCCTGGTATCAGAATGTTAATTGCAGCAGTCTTGAGTACATAATCTGTTGTCCATACAGTCTGTGGACTCTGACAAATATATATGTTATGATATTGACACCGAGTCTAATATCTCTAGGAAACCTCAGGTTTTGCCCTTAAGGATGAGCCCCATCTAAGCTATAGAAGATATATATATATATATTTTTTAATTAAAACCAATGATTGTGACACCAATATTTATTGCAGCACTATTCACAATAGCAAAAAGATGGAGACAGCCTAAGTGTCCATCAGTGGAAGAATGGATAAAAGAACTTTGATACATACACACAATGGACTGTTAAGCTACCTTGAAGAATAACAAGGAAGCTGCAAAGCAGAGCATAACATGAATGAACACTAAGGACATTATGCTGAGTGAAATTAGTCAGTCACGAAGGACAAATATTGCTAATACCATTATTATAAAAACTTAAAAAAAAAGATACCCATATTAAGAAGAAGGAAAAAAAAAATTCTTTGTTGGTTATCAGGGGTGGGAGGGAGGGGGCGGTAAAGCACAATTTAATGGTTAGACACATTATATTTTGAGTGTTGCGGAGGGCAATACACAAGAAGGGGAAAGGGAAGAAGAACAAGTTAGGGGAACACTTAAGCAGATTTGCATGGGCTAAATGGGACAGAGGTAAAGAATGATGTATGCTCAACCTTAAAAAAACAGGGCTTTGTAATACAGGGATTGAGGCATAGTTTGAATTGGTAAAAGAAGGTAAATAATGTTACGATGCTTGACTGTCTTATGAATATAGGTTACCCTTGCCTACTATTGTTAAAAAGCCTGTCTTCAACCTTACAATTGATTGGGATACCTAAAAGGGACTCTAGATCTTGCCCAGTGAAATAGGTTTCTTATGGAGCCTTTGTATTATACAGGACCTTAGGTGGAATCCTGAGCCCCATCCAGAACCTTCTGAGGTGGGACATTTCCATTCCTACTTCAAAGGACAAGCAGACCAGCCTGGAGCAACTAGAGGAACAGAAGATACTTTTTTTTTTTTTTTTTTTTAAGCTTTAATTGTGAATTGAGTGATAGTTTACATGGGAGAACATCAGTTTTGCATTCATTCTATTGTATTTCATTTAATTACAATGATTACAATCCCCTCCATGCATCACCATTCAACACTATTTGTTTGTATTCCCACCCACCCACCCCCCTTTTTGTGGTGATGAACACAAAAACACTCAGGACTATATAATCATTTAAACAACCTTAGGGCACATTCTGCAAGCTTGCATGCTGACTACCAGCACAAAGCCTTTCTCTTTCCATGAATCTAGAGTCCTCGGCTACTTTTGTCTCTCCATATCATCATCTGTGCCTCCATCTCTGGTGTCACTACTTCTCTGGATAGGGTTCTACATACTTTGCATGCTTTTCTCCCTTAATGGTGCTAGAGTCCTCTGTTCCTAGAACATAAGATTAACTACTTCCCCACTTATGTTACAAAACTTCTACCTTTATAGTTGTAACAACCACAATTAGTCATGACAACAATTACTCACTATTAAATCATAAGAATCATATCCCCATCTCCTTTTACCAGACCGATGTAGATATAATGAAAACAATTCACTGGAGAGTCTACCTTCCCCTGCACACTCTGAAACTAAACTCCTTGTTGAAAACTTGTAAGCCAGATATTTTGTGCCCTTATAGTGCCCCCACCCACCATTTTAGGTAGCCAATGTCTAAGTTGCCCATCCCTATCAACCCTGTGCTCAGAAGGGACAGGTTTGATCCTTGATGTGAAGACTCCTTTCTTCTCAGTTGGTATTTTGAGCTACTACATCCATAAGTAAGGAGCTCTGGTAGCATAGTGGTTACAAATCGGGCTGTGAACCGCAAGGCCAGCAATTTGAAACTATCAGCTGCTCCGCAGGAGAAAGATGAGGCTGTCTGCTCCAGTAAAGATTTACAGCCTCAGAAACCCTGTTCTGGGCCGCTATGGGTCAGAACCAATTTGATGGCACTTAACAACAACAAGGAGCTCTGGTAGCATAGTGGTTACGAATTGGGCTGCGAACCATAAGGTCAGCAGTTCGAAACTTCCAGCGGTTCCGCGGGAGAAAGATGAGGCGTTCTGCTCCCGTAAAGATTAACAGCCTCGGAAACCCTGTGCAGGGTCGCTATGAGTCGGAGCCGACTCCACGGCACATAACAACAACAACAACAACAACAATAACATCCATAAGTACAAGTCAAGTTCATCAAATTGTAGCAATTTACACTAATTTCCTTTATCAAATTTCTTTATCTTCCTCTAGTTGAGTTCTAATCATCAAGACATGGAAACTAGGTCAAATGGGTACGATCTGCAAGTTTGGGCATTCTTGTGTGTCTCCCCTCACTTCATATCACCTGGATGTTTCACTCTCAGCTCTAGCCTTCCATGGCTAAGTTCTTGTCCATGAGCGTAGGAGTTCTCAGGTCTCACCACACGTAGGACCAACCAGCACTTCTTTTTTTTTTCTCATCTCCAGGCTGACTGCAGTCTATGGAATATGGTTGAACTCAGCCCATATCAGAAGATACTACTGAAAGAAAGACCAGCAGGAAAAATCAAAAACAAACATGGCAATCTGATTTGATACTACAAGAACAAGCAAGTTGTTCTCCTGGGAGCCATCAAGGCAAGCAATTAAGTCCCTTTATGACAAACACCCCTCCGTGACTAAAACTCAAAGAGAATACACAAACTGTCATGTAAGATTCCTGGTGACCATCTTGTTCTACTGATGCGTGGAAGTGGGGGAAAGGCAGCAATGAAAATATGAGCTGTATTTGACCACATTCCACAGATCAGAAAGCTATAGCAACTCTTTTATTATTATTATAATTCAATAGGTATAATATTGATAGATCTTCTCTGACACATAAAGTCTTGGGAGTTTATTAAAAAAAATTTTAAGAAAATTTAAAATTGTATTGGTGATATATATAAAAAACAAGGAGAATTGTGCTGAGGATTTTATTTTTATTTTATTTTATTTTTTTACTTTATGTCAATACACATGCCCATTCTTCTAAGGCAGCGAGAGCTGTTCTCTGAGAATTTCATTGGGAAACTTTATCCTATCCACCTTACAGCACTGATGTTGCCCCTTCAGACTTATTTTTTGTCTCCATACTCAAAGAACATTTAATAGAAAAATGATCTGGGTCCCTGGAGGATGCCAGAACTGCTGTTTTGACATGATATAAATTGAAGAACTCAGAATTCTTTGGGAACAGGAAGGGTTAGAGAAATTGAAACACAACCTTCAGAAGTCTATAGACCTAGATGAGGAATATGTCAGAAGCAATACCTTTACATTTTGACATTTTAATTTAATAAAAGTTTCCATGATTTTGTAGTGAAACTTTTTACTTATCCTCATAAATATAAACATTCCAGATTTTAGGATTATTATAGAACCTAGAGGTTAATGTTGCCCTGATCTGGTAGGAATCTGCCAATAGGTTCATAGGAGAAAGATGAGGTTTTTTCTCCCGTAAAGGTTGGTAGCTTCAGAAACCCTGTACAATAGTGACCCTGTATAGGATTTCTAATGAGCAGCTGATGGGTTTGAACTGCCAACCTTATGGTTAGAAGTCCAGTGCTTATCAAATAGAGCCACACCACATTATATCATATTTAACAAAAACTTGAAAATGGTACACTGATCAACATTTCCACTTAAAAGTACGTATGTGAAGAAAATAATTATATATAAAACAATATTTATATACAATGATTCTATAATATTTAAATTTAAGTTATATTAAGATATTAAAGAATCTATACAAGTTCAAGTACATAATGAGTACACCAGAATCTACTTAAGTAGTATTACTCTGTCACTATAAATGCTATTTATAGAGATATGTATAAACTGTTAAGCAATAGATTCCTAAAGGAAAGAATAAGTGGCAAGTAGAGGAAAAAACATGGCAAATTTTTAATATATAATTGGAAGAAAGTAAAGTGTATCAAAACATTTGAGTGATAGTTTTCTGGACACCTTTAATTTTCTCCTCTTAGGGTTTCAAATTTTACAAACTTTAATAAAAGAACTTACACTAATTCTTAAAAATCATGAAAACTTTAAAATTTAAACTAAAATACAAATTGAAATAAAACACCAAAAAAAAAAAAAATTCTAGTGCAAACATTTTGATTTATTGATTCAATGTATATTTAAGGACATTGGAACTTTCTCAGCTTGGACCATTGGAAGTCTTGTTATATGGTTGGCATATCCCAAGTAAAATTTCAATCCAAGGTACCCAACTCATGAATAAGAGAAAAATAAGGGTGCAATTAGTTTATAAATTTCCACTCGCAATAAGATATCTGACTTTTAGTAGCAAAGTACATCTATCTGGAAACTGCTGAACTAAAAGTTTACCTGAGAAGAAGTCAACATTAATTTTGTTCCAGTTGTCAAGACAACCAGTTCCTTTTACTATGTGCTCAGATAGTGGTTCATTTTAAATCTGCCTTTTAAAATGTGTCAACTCCTTCATCCTTGTGTTCCTCTCCACAGAGCAGAGGAATGGGAAAAGGAACAAAAATGACAAATATTGATATGTATATCAGATTAATATGGTATTAATGGAAGCTCTGGTAGCATAGTGGATTACGAGCTGGGCTGCTAACTGTAAGGTTAGTAATTCAAATCTACCAGTCCCTCCATGGGAGAAAGATGAGGCTTTCTGCTCTGGTTAAGATTTATAGCCTCAGAAAACTTCTACAGAGCCTCTGAGTCAGAACTGACTCAGTGGCATTCAACTACTACCATGTCTATCTGGCAGAAACTTGATATCTACCACCAGTATTAAAATACAGTTAATGTTCTAATCGTATGTATAGAACACTGAAACATTAACGTATACGTGCATATTACATCTTCATATTCTCACTCCTCAGTCATTTTGCTGGATTGTGGTGGTTTGTGTGTTGCTGTAATACTGGAAGCTCTGCCATTAGTCTTCCAAATACAAGCAAAGTCACCCATGCTGGGCAGGTTTAAAGTAGAGCTTTCAGGCTAAGGCAGACTAGGAAGAAGCAAATGGCAGACCACTTCTGGAAAATTAGCCACTGAAATCCTTATGAACATTATCTAATATAGTGCTGGAAATGATCAACTTAGGTTGTAAGGCACAAAAAATGCCATTGTAAAAGATCAACCTGCTTAAAAATATAGTCAACCTTTCTAATGTGGATGGAGCAAAGCTTTTCGGCTCCTCATTTCCTGATGGAACATGACTCAAAATTAAAAGAAGTAGCTGCAAACATCTATTAATAACTAGATTAATAAATGTACGAAGTGTTCCCTTAGAACAATTAAAAGTCATTAAAAATTAAGTGCAATGCATAAAGACTGTTATCATAGGCATTAGTGACCTGAAACGGACTGCTATCATCCATTTTAAATAAGACAATGGTATCATTTACTATATCTGGAATGACCAATTGAATAAAGACTGTGCATCATTCATCATCAAAAAGAACATTTCAAGATCTATCCTAAAGTGCACCGCTGTCAGTGATAGGAAAATAATCATATGCATACAAGAAAGACCACTTATTATGACTGTTATATAAGTTTAAGCACCAACCATTAATGCCAAAGATGGAGTAATTGAAGATTTTAAACAAGTTCTACAATCTTAAATTGATCAATTACAGACTACAGAAGTTGCATTGATAATTACTGTTGACTGGAATGGGAAAATTGGAAGCAAAGAAGGATTTTTAGATGAAAAATAGGGCCTTGGTGATGAAAGTATAATACTTGAGGTATCATGATAGAATTTTGCAAGACCAACAAATTATTCATTGCAATTATCTTTTTTCAACAACACAAAAAAACAACTATACACTTGGATATTGCAAGATAGAATACACAGGAATCATATTGACTACATCAGTGGAAAATATATGGAGAAACTCAGTATAATTAGTCAGAACAAGGCCAGGAGCTGACTTTGGAACAGACCATCAATTTCTCATAGCAAGTTCAAGTACAAGCTAAAGAAAATTAAAACATTTCCATGAAAATCAAAGTATGACCTTAAGTATATCTCACATGAATGTAGAGACCGTCTCTAGAATAGATTTGGGACATTGAGCACTAATGACTGAAGACCAATGAGTTGTGGGATGACATCAAGAACATTATATATGAAGAAAGCAAAAGGTTATTAGAAAGACAGGAAAGAAAGAAACTATCAAAGTACAAGTCAGAAAACACTCTGAAACAAGGTTTTGAATATAGAGAAAGTAAGCAACTGGAAGAAATGATGCAGTAAAGGAGCTTAATAGAAAAATCCAAAAGGAAATGTGACAAGTTGAAGTACAATATTGTAATGAAATGTTCAAAGTCTAAGAGTCAGAAGACCAAAAAGAAGAACAACACTCTTAGCATTTCTCAAGCTGAAAGAACCAGTGAAATAATTCAGGACTCAAGTCAAAATATTGAATGATTATATAGGCAAAGGGGAGTCCTGGTGTGACACTGTGGGTTAACGCACTGCACTGCAAAGTCTGAACAGAAAGGTTGGCAGTTCAAGCTCACCAGTCACTTCTCAGAAACCCTACACAGGGTTGCTATGGGCTGGAATCGATTCAACAACACTTTACAACAACAACAATGGGCAAAGGAGTCCTGGTGCTGTAGGATATGCACTAGACTACTAACCACAGTTAGCAGTTCAAGCCCAACAGCCACCCCTTGGAAACCCTGTACAGTATTGCTATGAGTCAGACCCAACTGGACAACATGTAACAACAACAACAATAAAGGCAAAATATTGAACAATGCAGGAAGCATCAAAATACGATAGAAGGAAGACACAGAGTCATTGTACCAAAAATAATTAGCTGTCTTTCAACCATTTAAAGAAGTAGCATAAGATCAAGCTTCAATGGTATTGAGTGGAAAAGACCAAACTATTTGAGTGCACTGGTGAAAAACAAGGCTCCAGGAATTGACAGAATACACATTGAAATGTTTCTACAAACTGATGCAGTTCTTGAGAAGCACACTTGTCAATGCCAAGAAATATGAAAGACAAAAATCTGGCCAGTTAGATGGAAGAGATCCATATTTATGCCCAATCCAAAGAAAGGTGATCCTATACAATGTGGAAATTATCAGAAAATATCACATGCAAGTAAACTTTTTCTGAAGATAACTCAAAAATGTGTGCAGCTGTAAATCAAAAGGGAACTGCCAGAAATTCAAGCCTCATTCAGAAGAGAAATTGGACAAGATGGTATCATTGTTGATGACAGATGGATCTTGGCTGAAAGTAAAGAACTTTATTTACTACATAAAAACATTCAACTGTGTGGATCATGACAAGTTATGGATAACTGTTCAGAGAATGGGATTCCAGAACACTAAAGTGTTCTCATGAGGAACCTGTACATAGACCAAAAGGCAGTCCTTAGAATAGAACAAGTATTTAAAATCAGGAAATACATGTGCCATGGTTGTATTCTTTCACCATACTTAATCAATTTGTATGCTGAGCAGATAGTCTGAGAAACTGGACTATATGAAAAAGAACATGGTATCAGGATTGGAGGATGATACATCCTTGCTGAAAACAAAGAGGTCTTAAAATACTTACTGATGAAGATCAAAGACCACAGCCTTCAGTATGGGTTGCGCCTGAATGTAAAGAAAATAAAAATCTCAACTTAACCAATAAATAAAATGATGATAAATGGGGAAGCAACAACAACAACAACAACAAATAGAGAAAAGATTGAAGTTGTCAAACTTCATTTAGCTTGGATCCACTATCAAAACTCATGGAAGCAGCCATCAAGAAATAAAAGGATGGATTGTATTAAGCAAATATACTGCACAAGGCCTCTTTAAACTGTTCAAGAGCAAAGGTGGACCTGATGGAAGCTATGACATTTTCAATAGCTTCATATACATGTGAAAGTTGGAAAATGAGTAAGGAAGATTGTAGAAGCATTGATGCATTTGAGTTATGACACTGGAGAAGAATACTGAAAGTAGCATGGACTGCCAGAAGAACAAATAAATATGTGTTGGAAGTACAGTCAGAATGCTCCTTAGAAGCCAGGATGGCAAATATGTCTGAAGGATGAGTGCTCCAGAAATATTAATAGGAGGGACCAGTCTGTGCAAAAGGACATGATGCTTGGAGAGAGCTGTCAATAAAGAGGAAGAATCCTAGTGAGATGGATTGGCACAGTAGCAGCTGCAATAGGCTCAAACTTAGCAATGATTGTGAGGATGGCCCAAGACCAGGTAGTGTTTCATTCAATTGTGCATAAGGTCACTATGAGCAGAAACTGATTGGAGGGCATCTAACAACAACAATATATGCATGTGAAATGTGGACAGTGAATAAGGAAGATCACAGAAGAATTGATGCATTTAGATTATGGTGTTGGAAAAGAATATTGAAAGTACCATGGAATTGTCAGAAGAACAAACAAATCTGTGTTGGAAGAAATATCTCCAGATGTTCTTTAGAAGCCAGGATGGACAGACTCTGTCTCTCATACTTCAGATATGTTATGAGGAGGCACTAGTCCCTTCAGAAGGACATTGTTATTGATGTTATGTGCCGTGGAATTGGTTCCGACTCATAGTGACCCCGTACAGGATCTCTGAGACTGTAAATCTTTATGGGAGCAGAAAGCTTCATCTTTCTTTCACGGAACAGCTGGTAGTTAATGCTTGGTAAAATAGAGGGTCAGCGAAAAATAAAAAGTTCCCCAAGGAGATGAAGTAACATAGTGGCAGTAACAATTGTCCCAATGTAACAATAATTATGAGGATGAAGTAAGAATGGGCAGTTTCCTTCTGTTGTGCATAGGCTCATTATGAATTGGAACTGACGTGAGGGCACCTAACCACAACACTACCATCTATAAAACTATGTATGCAATTCCACTGGGTATAGCACTTTTGTTATTATGTTATTGTGGCATATCAGTGCAGGGTGTGTTTTAAGCTAGTCACTTTTGATATATAAAAGGAAAAGATTAAGCAAGCATGCAAGGAAACACAGATAGGATAAGACAGATGCAATGCTACATGAAAATCCCAATGGAACACAGTCCAGACACAGATATCCTTCCACAAAAGCCAGTGTCCTTAATTCAGACTACTTTTTTTTTTTTAAGTTTTTATTGTGAATTGAGTGATAGTTGACATGGGAGAACATTGATTTCACACCATTGTTTCACTGTAATGATTACAATCTCCTCCGTGCATCATCATTCAACAGTATTTGCTTCTATTCCCTCTGTTTTGTTGTTGTTGTTGTTGTTGTTTTGAGGGTTTGAGAAGGTGGATGTACACAGAAACACTCAGAAATATATAATCATTTAAACAAACAAAGGGCACATTCTGGAAGCCTGCCTCCTGGCTGCCAGCACTCAGTCTTTCTCTTTCCCTGAGTCTATAGTCCTCAGCTGCTCTCTCTCTCTCCATGTCCTCATCTCTGCCTCCATCTCTGGTGTCACTGCCTCCCTGTATAGTGTTCCAGATTCTGCTTGTGCTCTTCTCCCTTGATGATCCCAGAGTCCTCTGTTCCTGGAATGTAAGATTAACTACTCCCCTATTTTTGTTACAAATCTTCTACCTTTACAGTTGTGACGGTCACAATTAGTTATGGTACCAATTACTCACTATTTTGTTGTTGTTGTTAAGTGCCATCGAGTCGCTATGGGTCAGAACCGACTTGACTGCACTTAACGACATAGCTTGAGTCAGGCACACCTTAATCCTCAAACTGATATCTTTGTTTTAAACACTTTAAAGAGGTCTTGTGAAGCAGTTTTGCCCAATGCAATGCATCATTTGATTTCCTGATGGATGCTTCAATGAGTAATGCTGTGGATCAAAGCAAAATTAAGTTCAGTTTATCCTCGATTTATCATGGCCCAATTGTGAGGAATCTTTTTTTTTTTTTTTTCTTTACAATTAGGTGCTAGTCTTTGAGTTTCATCAGTAAATACTTTAAGTCCTCTTCACCACCAGCAAGCCAGGTTATATTACCTGCATATCAAAGGTTGTTAATGAGTCTTCTTCTAATTCTGATGTTTTGACCTTCTTTATATAATCCAGTTTTATGGATTAGTTCCTCATCATACAGACTGAATAAGTATGGTGAAACTATTTAGCCCTGGTTCACGCCTTTCCTGATTTTAAACCATTCACTATCCTCTTGTTAAGTCAAAGGTCTATGCACAGCTTCCTAATGAGAACACTTAAGTATTCTAGAATTACCATTCTTTGCAATGCTATCCATAGTTTTTAATAATCCACATATTCAAAAGCCTTTGCACAGTCAATATAGCACAAGTAAACATCTTTCTGATATTCTCTGCTTTCAATAAAGATCCATCTAAAATCAGTGAGTATATCCCTTGTTCTATGTCCTCTTCTAATTACAGCTTGACTTTCTGGCAGTTCCCTGCCAATGTACTGTTTCTACCATTTTAAAATTATCTTCAGAAAAATTTTACTTGTATGTAATATTAATGGTATAGTCCAATGATTTCCATATTCCATTGGGTCAGCTCTCTTTAGAATGGGCACACATATGAATCTCTTCCAATGAGTTGGCCAAGTAACTGTGTTCCAAATTTCTTGGCATAGATAAGTGAGCACCTCCAATGCTACACCAGTTTGCTAAAATATTTCAATTTTTATTCAGTCAATACCTGGATACTTGTTTTTGCCAATGTCTTTAGTGGAACTTGGATATCTTCCTTCAGTATCATTAGTTCTTGATCATATACTACATTTTAAAAAAGGTTTTATTGTGAACTGAGTGACAGTTTACATGGAAGAACATCAGTTTTACATTCATCATTCAACAGCATTTACTTCTTTTCCTTCTGGGTTTTTTTCGGGGGGATGAACACAAACACACTCAGGAATATATAATCATTTAAACCACCAAAGGACACATTCTGCAAGCCTGCATCCTGGATGCCAGCACCCAGTCACTCTCTTTCCATGAGTCTAGAGTCCTCAGATACTCTATCTCTCCATGTTATCATCTCTGCCTCCATCTCTGGTGTCACTGCTTCTCTGGATAGGGTCCCACATTCTGCTCATAGTCTTGTCCCTTGATGGTCCTAGGGTCCTCTGTTTCAGGAATGTAAGATTGACTACTCTCCCTTTTATGTTACAAAACTTCTACATTTACAGTTGTGACAATTGCAATTAGTCATGATAACAATTACTCACTATTGAATCATAAGAATATTATCCCCATCTCCTTTCACCAGATCCATCTAGACATGATAAAAACTATTCACTGGGGATTCTACCTTCACCTGCACTAAGAGGGAAAGAATATTACACTCTGAAACTGAACTCCCTGTTGAAAGCTTGTAAGCTTGTCAGTCCATGCCTTTATTGTTGTCAAGTGCCATTGAGTCGATTCCGACCCATAGCAACCCTGTACAGGGTGTCCAAGGAGCAGTTGGTGAGTTTGAACTGCCGACCTTGCAGTTCAAATGGCTTTGCAGTCTGGTGCATTAACCCACAGTGCCACATCAGGACTCCTTTATAGCACCCCCATTTTAGGTAGCTAATGTCTAAGTTACCCGCCCCTATCAACCCTGTGTACAAAAGGGATGGGAATGACCCTTGATGTGACTATTCCTTTCCTCTTAGTTGGTATTTGAGCTACTACATCCATAAGTATAGGTCAAGTTCATCAACTGTAGCAATTTACACTTGTTTCCTTTATCAATTTTTTTTTTTTTTTTTTTTAATCTTCCTCTAGTCAGGTTCTGATCATCCAGCCATGGAAGCTAGGTCAAATGAGAACTATCAGCAAGTTTGGGAGTTTTTGTGTGTCTCTCTTCACTTCATATCAGTTGGATGCATCATTCTCAGCTCTAGCCCTCCATGACTATACCTTTGTCCATGAGCCCAGGATTCCCCAGGTCTCACCATATTTCAGACCAACCAAGACTTCCTCTTCTCTCTCTCATCTCCAGGTCAACAGGAGTCTATGGAATGTGGTGGAACTGAATTTAAATCTTCATTTCTGCTTCCCCCCCTCCACTTCCATTCTCCAGTAGACCAACATAGTTGTCAGCAAGCTTACATGCCTGCTTGTGTAGTCCCTTTGAGTTTCAGTCTTGGCAGGGGGTTTGTCCTGAAGAAACTTGTTTGCTTGCCTTGATGGCTCCCCGGTGAACAATTTGGTTGTCCTTGTAGTAGCCAATCATACTGCAATTTTTGTTTGGGATTTTTTTCCTGCTCTTCTTTCTTTCAAGAAGTATCTTCTGTTGCTCTAGCTGCTCTAGGCTGGTAGGCTTGTCATTTCAAGTGGGAATGTCCCACCCCAGAGTGGGGATCACGATTCCACCTATGGTCTTATACACTACAAATTTTTCATCAGAAGCCTTTTGCACTGGGAAAGTTCTAGAACCACTTTTAGATATTCCAATCAGTTATAGGCTGAAGATGGGCTTACAAGCTTTCTATAATCATGTTTCCCATATTCTTTTCTATTTCACTCAAGTGTCTATTTTACAATAGTAGGCAAGGGAAACCAATATTCATAAGACAGTCAAGCATCTTAACATTATTTACCTTCTTTTACCCATTTAGACCATGGCTTGATCCTTGTATCACAGAGCCCTGCTATTCCAAGTTTGAGTATACATTGCCATCCACCTCTGTATGATTTAGCCCATGCAAACTTACCCAAATGTTATCTTATCTACCTTGTTCTTCCACCTACCCCTTCCTTTATTTTGTGTTGCCCTCCCCAACACCAGAACTATGATGTGTCTATTCTATACTCTGTGCTCTACCATCTCATCCCTTCCACCCGTGGTAACCAACAAAGATTTTTTTTCTTTTCCATTTTAGTATGGATATCTTTTCTTAAACTTTTACAATAATGGTCTTGTGCAACATTTCTCCATTTGTGACTGACTAATTTCACTCAACATAATATCTTCAAAGTTCATCCATGTCATGCGTTGGTTTGCAGCTTCCTTGTTTTTCTTCAAGGTAGCATAATATTCCATTGTGTGTATATACCAATGTTTGTTTATCCATTCTTTCATTGATGGGCTCTTAGGCTGTCTCCAACATTTTGCTATTGTGAATAGTGCTGTGATAAACATCGGTGTGCAAATATCTACTCATGTTCTGGCTTGTATTTCATGTGATTATATACTGAGTATAGGAATTGCTGGATCGTAAGGTATTTCTATTTCCAGCTTTCTGAAGAAGCACCATACTGTTTTCCAGAGTGGTTGGACTATTTTAAATTCCCAACAGCAATTGTAGGAGGGTCCCAGTCTCTCCATATCTTCACCAGCATTTATTGTCCTCTGCTCTTTTGAACTTGGCTGTTACTGCTGGTGTGAGATGATATCTCATTGTTGTTTTGATTTGCAGCTCTCTAATGGCTAATGATTGTGATCATTTGTTCACATGTTTGTTGGCTTCTTGAATGTCTTCCTTGGTGAAGTGTCTGTTTAGATCATATACTACTTCTTGAAATGGTTGAATAGCAACAATTTCTTTTTGATACAGTGTATATCTTCCATTGTCTTTTGATGATTTCTGCATCATTCAATATTTTACCAATTGTTGTTGTTGCTAAGTGCCGTCAAGTCGATGCCGACCCATAGCAACCCTGTATAGGGTTTCCGAGGAGCAGCTGGTGAGCTTGAACCGTCGACCTTGCAGTTCAAACGGCTTTGCAGTCTGGCGCGTTAACCCACAACGCCACACCAGGACTAGAATCCTTCAATATTTCAAGTTGAGGATTGAATTTTTTCTTTGGATAACTACCATTATCAATTGGAAATATCTGGGTGGTACAAATGATTAAGCACTAGACTCCTACCCTAATTGTCAACATTTTTAGTACACCTGGAGATACTGCTGAAGAAATACCTGGTAATCTACTTCTGAAAGTTCACAGTCATTGAAAATTCTATGGAGCACAGTTCTACTCACAACACATGGAGTAGTCATCAGCTGAAAGAGCTGTACTTGTACTAGCTTGTACTTGTAATGCTTGTACTAGCATTACTACTAACGAGTAATTCAATGCATTAGATGGAGAAATTAATGCAGTTATAGACATTTTGTTTACTCGTTCAAACATTTCAGTAGCATGGATTTCAAATAGTTAATAAGATGATGATGCATGTTCCATATCTATTTTTAATATCCAATCTGAAAACAAAAACAAAACACAACTGATTTTCAGTTTTAATTTATTAAAATGTGTTTGTATATAGTATTTCAGCAAAGGCAGAAAAACATACAATGGTTCTTTGAAGAGTCCCACAAATGTGAAATGACACATATCTGATACAGGTGTCTTGATTTCTGTGTGTGGATTTTTACTACCATAGCAATCTAAGCACCTAATACTGAAGAATAAGGGAAAATAAACTGAAACATATTTTTTTTTACAGCATCATTTTGTGATTAAAGAAAATAGCAGGTTAAAAAAGGGATAAAATAGAGGTATGATTGAATAGAGGGAAAATGATGAAAGAGATATAGGAGGCTTTGTATATAATGATTCTGAAGGACTCTAGATCCTATATTGATTACAGTGTATATATTGACCTCCTAGAACCCATGCCTTCTGCTTTCTAAGAGAATTTCTTTTTTATCCTCCTCATTTACTGTACTATGTGTTCATCAACATTGATTTAACGTACCATAATCTAAAGGATGTGATAAGTTGGTGTTTATCTGTCAAGGGACTAAAGGGATGAGAACCAAGTATCACCAAAAGGTATAATTTTAGGTTGTTGTATACCCCTGCATTTTTCTTAATTATTTCTGACATTTTATCTATTTCACCATGTACTTCCTTGGAGGATACAAATAAAGAAAAAAATGTTCTTCATGACCCTGAAGAAGAAATACATCTTCTCTTAATAAATCCCACCTGAAATCATATAGAGGAAGGAAAAAAGGAATAACTGTTAACATCTATCACTTGTACAGTTTCCTTTGCTAAACTCTTCTTGGGACATGGAAGACAGTTTTTATCAGCATGAAGGAGATTTAAAACAAAATGTGAGAGCTTGAGAGAAAGATCTTTAGACAACTATATGAGATGAAGTCAAAAGGAATTAGAAATGTGGAAATTACATATTGGTCCCATTTCATCTTAAATGCCCTGATGATAAGACAGTGTCTTGTTAATAGTTGAATGCATAGCACTAAGCATAGTATCTAGCACATAGTGCATATTCAATAAGAAAATCTAGAATTAAACAGCTGATTAATTAGCATAACACAAATTTTCTACAGCTGAACATGTTAAGCCAGAACAGCAGCAAGTGTTAAGCGTGATATGTAATAATAGATATGTGGTTATTAAAATCATGATGTCAAGGTTAAAAGTATAAAGAAAACATTAAGATATTCAAGCCAAAATGCATGTCTTGTTGGTGATTTGAGGTAAGCCAAAGTTTTGTATGTTTTTGTTTTGTTTGTTTGTTTTATGGCTTGAAGGCACATGAAAATGCCATGACCTTTCCAAAGATTGTCCCAATAACCATACCTCTGGCTATTAACACCTTTGTGTAGTCTCCACCTATGTTGAATCTAGGTAGGCCCTGTCCAAGCAAAACAGTGCAGTGAAAGTGACTCTGGGTGACTTTTAAGTATAGATCATAAGAAAATCTTGCAGCTTCTTCCTTGACCTCTTTGAGCAGCCATGGGATCCTAACCAATATGTAAGGAAACTTACTATTCTGAGACTGTAGTACTGTGACAAAGCCCAAACTAAACACATGGAGAAACTGAATGGAAAGATAGAGATGCTCAGCCAGGGCCTAGCCACTTCAGCTTTCCAAGTGGAACCACCAGGCATGTGAGAGAAGAAGCCAGCTTGAACATATGGCACAACTGAGTCTTCAGCTGACTCCATTTGCAGCCACCGTCTGACTATCACCCCACAAGAAACCTCACATAAGAACCATACAGCTTAACTCAGAAAGTTTAAGACACTAACATTTAGAATGGATTGTTATATAGTAATAGAAACCAGAACCATTTCTTACAAGGTTATCAGAGTATCTAAAGTTCAATTATATGCATAGACTGAACTCCTGTAGGATAAGCACTGGACTACTAATTGCATAGTGGGTGGTTCAAACCATGAGTTGTTCCTTGGAAATATTACATATGGTTATTATGAGTAAGAAACTGAAGCTGAAGAACATTAAAACAAATCTTTGAGAGCTAACATATGATCTTGAATATATGCCACCTGAATTTAGAGGCCATTTCAAGAACAGATTTGATACATTAGGTACTAGTGACTGAAGACCAGATAAAATGTGGATGACATCAAAAGCTTCATGCAGGAAAAAAGCAAAAGATAATTAGAAAAACAAGTAAGAAGGAAAAGATCAAAATGTATGTCAGAAGAGACTCTGAAACTTGCTCTCCAGCATAGAGATACAAAGTGAATGGAAGAAATGAAGAAGTATAAGAGATGAACAGAAAATTTCAGAAGGCAGCTGGAGAAGGCCAAGTCAAGTATTATAATAAATGGACAAAGATCTGAAGTTAGAAAACCAAAAAGGAAGGACACACTCAACATTTCTCAGGCTGAAAGAACAGAAGAAGTAATTAAAGTCTCAACTTGAAATATTGAAATATTCTATAAACAATGTTTTGAATTATACAGAAAGCATCAAAATAATGTGGAAGGAATCACAGAAATCACTGTGCCAAAAAGAAATGGTCAGTGTTCAACCATTTCAAGAAGCAGCATATGCTCAAGAACCAATGGTATTGAAGGTAGATTTACAATCTCCACTAAAGATATTAGTGAAAAACAAAGATCTAGGCATTGACTGAACACAAATTGAAACAAACTGATGCAGCATTGGAGGTGCTCACTCATGTATGCCAAGAAATTTAAAGACAATTACCTGGCCAACTGATTGGAAGAAATTCATATGTATGCCCATTCTAAAGAAAGGTAACCCAATGAAATGTGGAAATCATCCGACTGTATCACTAATATCAGATGTAAGTAAAATTTTGCTGAAGATAATTTTAAAGTGATTGAAGTATTACATCAATAGGGAACTGCTGGAAATATCAAGCTGGAATAAGAAGAGGACATGGAATGAGGGATATCACTGCTGAACTTAGATAGAGCTTGAAAGCAGATAAAGATGTTTAGTTGTGCTTTATTGACTATGCATAAGTTTTTGACTGCATGGATCATGACAAGCTATGGGTAACATCATGAAGAATGAGTATTCCATAACACTTTATTGTGCTCATGAGGAACTTGTATATAGGCCAAAATACAAATATTCAAAAAAAGCAAAGAGATACTGGATGGTTTAAAATCAAGAAAGTTGTGCACCAAGGTTGTATTATTTCACTATATTTATGCAATCTGTATGCTGAGCACATAGTCCTAGAAATTTAATTATATGAAGAATAACATGACATCAGAATTGTAGGAAGACTCATTAACAACCCTGCAATATGCAGATGATACAACCTTGCTTGTTGGAAGCAAAGGGGATTCAAAATACTGATCAAGATCAAAGATGACAACCTTCAGTATGGGTTGTGCCTCAGTATAAAGAAAACACAAATCCTCACCACTAGAGTAGGAAATAACATCAAGATACATAGAGAAAACATGGAAATTGTCAAAGACTTTATTTTGTTTGGATCCACAATCAATGCTAATGAAAGCAGCCATCAAAATATCAAACAACATATTGCATTGGGCAAATCTTCTGCACAAGACCTCTTTAAAGTGTACAAGAACAAAGATATCAGTTTGAGGATGAAAGTGTCTGATCCAAGTCAAGGTATTTTCAGTAGCCTTATGTACATATGAAAGTTAGAAAATGAATAAAGAAGACCATAGAATAACTGATGTTCTTGAATTATTCTGTTGGAGAAGACTATTCACGGTATCACAGACTGCTAGAAGAAGAAACCAATCTCTTGTTGGAATAAGTACAGCCAGGATGCTCCTTAGAAGCCAGGATGGCAAGATTTCATCTCTCTTGTTTCTGTCATTTTTATTAGTAAGGGCCAATCCTTGAAGAAGGACATGACATAAATAGAGCATCAACCCAAAAGAGGAAGACTCCCAATGAGATGGATCAGCACAGTGGTAGCAGCAATGTTTGCAACACAACAGCAACTGTGAGGATTGCACAGAACCAGGCAGTGTTTTACCTGATTGTGCATAGGATCCTTATGATTAGGAGGCCACTGGATGGCACCTAAGAACAACAGATAGTCAGAACCCACTCTACAGTATTTAATAACAACAACAACAATATATGTGTATGTTATCAGTATGGGAGTATCTGGATAATGCAAATGGTTAACTTCTGAGTTGCTAATAGAAAGGTTGGTAGTGAAAGAGTTCACCATAAGTCACCTTCGAAAAGAGGCCTGGAAATTTACATCCTAAAAACCAGCCACCAAAAATCTATAGAGGGAGCACAGTTGTACTCTGACACACAGGGACCCTATAAATCAGATTTCACTGGATTGCAACTGTTTTATCGTTTGTAAGAGAGAATCTCAGAAGTCTGTGGAACAATCCTTTGAGTTTAACACAACAAATTAAACCAAATACATGGATGTTGTTGTTGTTGTTAAGTGTCATTGAGTTGATTCCGACCCATAGCGACCCAGTATAGGGTTTCCAAGGAACAGCTAGTGAGCTTGAACCACCGACCTTGCAGTTCAAACAACTTTGAAGTCTGACGCATTAGCCCACAGAGACACACCAGAAATCCAAAATATATGGATTGTTATTGTTAAGTACCGTAGAGTTAGTTCCGACTCATAGTGACCCTGCACAGGGTTTTCGAGGCTACAAATCTTTACCGGAGCAGAAAGCCTCATCTTTCTCCCATGGAACAGCTGGTAGTTTCGAACCGCGGATCTTGAGGATACCAGCCTGAATCGTAACCACTACACTACCAGAGCTCCTTAAAATATATGGATTGTCATTCTTAAACTGGAGTTCCATTACAACGTCTTCTGTTGAAGTTTGTGAGTTTTATGGGGATAGTTTAAAGGAGATACTGGTGGTGGTGGTGATTATGTGCCGTAGAGTCGGTTCCGACTCATAGCAACCCTATACAGGGTTTCTGAGGCTGTAAATCTTTACGGGAGCAGAAAGCCTCATCTTTCTCCCGCGGAACAGCTGGTACGGTTCACAGCCCGATCCGTAACCACTACGCTATTGCTATGAAATTAAACACTCTCATAACCATGCTCTATAGTCCTCAAAATATAGGTAAATGCAATATGTCAACAGGTCTTAACACAGGCACAGATATTGTTAAAATTTGGTAGGATTTAGAAAGTGCCTATTATTGTATTGGAGTTCTGGTATAGCACTGTAAGGTAAGCTTTGGACTTTTAATTGAAGATCAGCAATTCAATACTGCTCTATACAGGGTCACTATGAATCAGAAGCAACTCGGCAGCACTTAACAAGGACAACAATTATGATATTTAATATTTTATGCTTCTAACTTAACTTTGTTTTCTATTCCCATACACCATTTGCAGGTTTTAATGTGCTTTAAGTTACTATAATCTTTATGTAAAGATTTATGTTGAGTTGTACTTGCTATTTAATAGTGCATAATGGCTAAGGTTTTGTGTCAGCTTGACTAGGCCAGGATTTCCAGAGATTTGGCAGTTAGGATGTGCTTATTCCCATGGTGGTGGGACTTGATAACAGGCATAATTAGCTCTATGGTGAGTGGCTATAAGCAGCCAACCAATTGAAGGGATGTTTCCTATTCCCAATATAATGGACACATGGGAAGGTCTCTCGCTCTCTTTTGATGGGAACCTGGGACTCAGCAATTGTAAGCCATTTTCTTTATAATAAACCAATATCTATGGAAGGAGCTCTGGTAGCATAGTGGTTACGAATAGGGCTGTTAACATCAGGGTGAGCAGTTCAAAACTACCAACTATTCCACGGGAGAAAGGTGAGGCTTTCTGCTCCTGTAAAGATTTACAGCCTTGGAAACCTGTACAGGGTCTCTATGAGTCGGAACAGACTCCACGGCACATAACAACAACATACCTATATATGGAGTACTGGTGTGGCGCTGTGGGTTAATGCGCCAGACTGCAAAGCCTTTGAACTGCAAGCTCACCAGCTGCTCCTCAGAAACCCTACACAGGGCTGCTATGGGTCAGAACCGACTCAATGGCAGTTAACAACACCAATATATATAT
>NW_006408792.1:2056242-2068233 GCF_000296735.1 Chrysochloris asiatica
TAAAGATTTACACCCTCGGAAACCCTGTACAGGGTCGCTATGGGTCGGACCCGACTCGATGGCACTCAACAACAACAACAACATATATATATATATATACATGTTTCACTGCTTTTGCTTCTCTAGAAAACCCAGCCTAAGAGAGCATTTTTTGTTTTGGCATGGTTTTGGGAAAACAGAACATTTATGATATAAGATTCCCCTCTGCTTTGGGATATAAGATTCCCCTCTGCTCTGTCTGATAGGTGGCATGAAACAAGGAGACCAAAATGATATCATATATATTTGCAAACAATTTTCTAATTGTATCTTTGTTTATAGGTTAGGAAAAAACTTGATGACAAGTATTCCCAGGAACATATTTGATGACAAGTATTCCCAGGAACATATTTGAAATCTT
The DNA here is from genome assembly GCF_000296735.1 of Chrysochloris asiatica. Taxonomy (NCBI): domain Eukaryota; kingdom Metazoa; phylum Chordata; class Mammalia; order Afrosoricida; family Chrysochloridae; genus Chrysochloris; species Chrysochloris asiatica. The sequence goes on from NW_006408792.1 coordinate 2,056,643, forward strand.
AGAAGAATCAGAAGAAAGAGAGCAACTGAGTGAATATATGTTTTAGACTGATAGATTGAATGCCTATTATCTGTTAAGGATGGTACAAAGTACAGAAGATATGGCTGGAAAGAAGACAAAGGAAGCTTCCCACCACCTAAAGGAGATTGTTGTCTAGTAGTGCAGGTAGGGAGAAAGAACAAAAATGGAATCCACAGACAAGTAATCAGAAAGTCAACATCTATCTCCTTCAAGATGTCAACTACTGAGGTATGTTGGAAATTTTAAATTTTCCTCATATACCTGTTGAGGAATGTGAGCCTGCAAGTGTGATTTAATAATTGACATACAATAGGTGATTCTGTAAAATAGATTACATATTATTTAAAAGGTGAGGCAATTTATTCTTAAAAATAGACACTTGGTGTCTATGTATATTTGGATCTAAAAATACAACTGAGATTAGATTAATGAAGATTGCCACACATTTCCTGAGACTTGAACTTTTGCCTGGACCCAAATTTTAGCTTAATTTAATGTATAAAGAAAGCGAGCAACGAAATGTTCTGGTTTCTAATATGTAATTTGAATTTATAAGGCTTAAGTAATTGCAGTGCTGTGAATTATTAATATGGCTCTTCTAACCATAGTCTTTGTAACTCCCACCAAGCAATTTTTTCCCCCCTGATGATTCTAGATTAGAGAAGGTGGAGGAAGATGCTAATAGGATTATATGATTTAGTTGTGAGGGCTAATTATGATGGTAAAAACTTGAAACTCTAATGATGGGATTGGTCCATTTTGCCAGCCTGATTGGTCAGTTTTGGTGTTAAATAAGCTTTCTCAGAAGGAGAATTTCACTATGACCACAAAAGAAGAACCAGGAGCAGAGTATGTCATTTCGACTCTGAGATTCCAGAGCAGTGACTATTCTCAATACTGGGACAGAAAGCTGTGACATTAGAGTAGCAGAGAAGCAGCAGCAGCAGCAGCAGAACAAAGAGCATGGAAGAGAGTGGTGGGCTTCCTTAACAATGCAATGAAAGAAGATGAGTGTCTTTTGGTAGGGGACTGGCTTTCAGTGTGAGGTGTCTCACTTCACTTAATTGAGGGAGTTAGGTTTGCGGATCCACAGAGCTGAGAGCCATTGCTTATAATGATGTGGAATGTCCTTTCATTTATCATCATTGCTAAAAGAGCTTTGTAACATTTCCTGAGCAAGGCAGAGACTAATGGATTTTGTGGCTGAGAGGCCAAAGACCAGTCATGGCTAGAAAGAGGTTGTCTTGACTGAAGAACAGTATCTTGGGAAATTTTTATCCTAAACTGTAGCCTGCTAACTTCTCTAAAATCCCCACAATTGTGAGTATGATCTGTGAGGTTTGTGTGGTCATTTGCCTAAATTATCTAATCTAGTTGAGAGGTAGAGAGTGCTATGTAGGAATGGTTGGTGTCAGAATTAATAAGAAGGCTGAAGGATGGAGACATGTCTAACCTCACCTCTTCAAGAATCAGTCTTGAACTAATGTAGAGTTTGATTCTTATTTACCCTGGTGAAGTCAGGTACAGCCCTCACACTATTTTTACAATAGTAAATCTTGAATATATAAATGTATAAAATTGTCTTGTTATCTGTTGTTGTTGTTAGGTGCCATTGAGTAGGTACCAACTCATAGTGACTCTATGCACAACAGAATGAATCACTGCTTGATCCTTGGCCAACCTCACAATTTTTGCCATGCTTGAGCCCACTGATGTTATCTAGTATGGTTTATTTCATGGTCAATTTTGTCTTATTTCACCACTGGTCTGTTAATTTTTCCTACGGTGGAGGCTTCTATGTTGCTATGATTTGGAACATGTGCCATGGATATTTTAAATATCATCAGGGTCACCCATGGTGGACAGGTCTCAGCTGAGATTCCAGTTGAAGACAGACTAGGAAGAAGGAGAGATGGACTACTTCCAAATATTTAGTCACTGAAAACCTTATAAATAGCAGTGGAACACTGTTAGTATCAAATTATCGAATATTAAAACATGATGACTAGGACCAAAATATTGTCAAATACAGTGCCAGAATTGAGTGAAGCCCTTGAGGTCTTCATTTGTTTATGGAGCATGACTCAAAATAAAGCCAAACATCTGTAAACATCCATTAATAATCAGAACATGGAATATACAAAGTATGAATCTACGAAAATTGGAAATTGTAAAAAATGAAATGGAATGCATAAACATTGATATCCTAGGTATTAGTGAGCTGAAATGGACCAGTATTGGCCATTTTGAATCTGACAATTACATGGTTTACTATGCCTGGAATCACAAATTGAAGAGAAATGGCATGCATTCATCATCAAAAAGAACATTTAAAGATCAATCATGAAGTACAACACTATCTATGATAGACTAATATCCATGTGCCTACAAGGAAGACTGTTTAATATTATTAGGCAAATTTACACACAAAACATAAAGTCAATTATGACAAAATTAAAGAATTCTACCAACTTCTTCAGTCTGAAATTGATCAAACATACAATCAAGATGTATTGATAATTACTGGCAATTGGAATGCAAACGTTGGAAACATAGAGGAAAGATCAGTCATTGGAAAATACAGCTTTGGTGATAGAAACGATGCTGGAGACCACATGATAGAATTTTGCAAGACCAATTATTGCTTCATTACAAATACCTTTTTAAAACAACAGAAAAGACAACTATACACATGGACCTCACTAGGTAGCATACAAAGAAATCAAATTGACTACATCTGTGGCAAGAGACTGTGGAAAATCTGCATATCACCAGCCAACACAAGGCCAGGGGCAGATAGTGAACAGACAATCAATTACTCATATAGAAGTTCAGGGTGAAGCTGAAGAAAATTAAACACACCCATGAGAGTCAAAATATGACTTTGAAAATATCCAACCTGAATTTAGAGATCTTATTAAGAATATATTTGATGCACTAGCCACTAATAACTGAAGACTATAGAGTTTTGGAATGGCATCAACAACATCATACAGGAAAAAAAACAAAAGGTTATTTAGAAGACAATAAGAAAGGAAAAGACCAAAATGGATGTCAGAAAAGACTCTGAAACTTGCTCTCTAGCATAGAAATACTAAATCAAATGGAATAAAGGAGGAGGTAAAAGAGCTGAACAGAAAATTTCAAAGATCAGCTAGAGAAAGCAAAGTCAAATATAATGAAAAGGCCAAAGACCTGGATTTAGAAAACCAAAAGTGAAAAACACGTTCAACATTTATCAAACTGAAATAACTGAGGAATTCAAGCTTCAACTTGCAATATTGAAGCACTCTATGGCACTGTGGGTTAATGAACTAGACTGTAAGGTCAGTTTGAAGTGCAAATTTGGTAGTTCAAGTTCAACAGCCACTTCTCAGGAACAGGGTCACTAACAGTCAGAACTGACTCAACAGCATTAAACAACAACAACAACAAATGGGCGTATAGTGAATGATGCAGAAAGCATCAAAAGAAGATGGAAGAAATACCCAGAGACACATTCCAATAGAAATGATCAATGTTCAATCATTTCAAGACCCAATAGTATTAAAAGAAGAATTCCAGGTTCACTGAAGACATTGACAAAGAACAAGTCTCCCAGAATTTTGAAACACAAACTGATGAAAAACTGATGCAGTGCTAAGGAAACTCATTCATCTATGCCAAGAAATTTGAAAGACATCTTCCTGACCAAATGACTGGAAGAGATCCATATTCCAAAGATAGGTGAGAAACAGAATTCAGAAATCATCAGACAATATTATTAATGTTGCATGAAAGTAAAATTTTCTGAAGATAATTTAAAAATACTGCAACAGTTCATTGACAGGGAACCACCAGAGGTAAAGCCTGATGCAGGTGAAGATATAAAGTGAGGGATACCATTGCTGGCATCAGGTGGATCTTGGTAGAAAATACCAAAAAGATTTTTACCTGTGCTTTATTGATTATGCAAAGGCTTTTGATTGTGGATCATGACAAGCTATGACCAACACTGTAGAGAATGAATATTCCAGAAATTTAACTGTGCTCATGAGGAACCTGTACATAGACCAAGAGACACTTGTTTAAACAGAACAAGGGGACACCAAATAGTTTAAAACCAGGAAAGGTATGCTCCAGGGCTGTATTCTTTCATCATACTTACTCAATTTTTATGCTGAGAAAATAATATAAGAAACTAGATTGTATGAGGAAGAACATCAGGATTGCAAGATTTCTTATTAAAAACCTGTGATATGCAGATTATACAATCTTGCTTGCTGAAAGTGAAGAGGACTTAAAATGCTTGCTGATCAAGATCAAAGACCAAAGCTGTCTGTGTGGGTTGCATATCAATATAAAGAAAACAAAAATCCTCACCAGTGGACCAATAAATAAGATCAAGATAAATATAGAAAAAATTGAAGTTGTAAAAGGCTTTATTTTGTTCAGATCAACCATCAATACTTATGAAAACAACAGACAAGAAATCTAAAGATGTACTTCATTAGGCATGTGTCATGCATATGACCTCTTTAAAGTGCTCATGAACAGAGATGTCAGTTTGAAAAATAAAGTGTATCTGACCCAAGCCGTAATATTTTCAATAGCCTCATATCCATGAAAAAGTTGAACATTGAATAAGAAAAACCATAGAAGTACTGATGCATTTGTGTTACGATGTTGGGGGAGTATATTAAAAGTACCAGGAGTGCCTGAAGTGCAAACACATCTATGTGCTTGAAGAAGTGCAGACAGAATATTCCTTAGAAGCCAGGATGGCCAGACTTTGTCTCTCATACTTCGGACATATTATCAGGAGGGCCCTGCCCCTTGAGAAGGATATCATGCTTTGTGAACTGTATCGAAAAAGAAGATCCCCAATGGGAGCCATTGGCATTGTGGCCACAACAATGTGCTCAAGCATAGCAACAATTGTGAGATTAGTGCAGGACCAGATAGTGTTGCATTCTGTTGTTCATAAGGTCATTATGAGTTGGTACTGACTTGACAGCACCTTACAATAAACAACAACAATGTCCCCACCCCAAATTTTAGGATACCATATCTTCCTTATCAGTGCCCTCTCCTTAACATCAGATACTGTTTGATATTGGGAATTGAATTGGTGCTTTAATTCAGCCACCTTTGCGTTAAGATTTTGGATTTGGGTTTTGCCCAAATTAGCTCTGCTACTATAAGAAATCATGCTTTCTTTCAGGGCACAAGTGGAAACTTTGAATTCTTTTATGTGGTGCTTGAGCTGTGACTCTTTAGCCCGAAGCTTGTCTGATTCCTTTACCATTTGCTCTATAGTAAGTTGGACCAGCCAACCAGTTTCTCTATACTTCTCATACTAATAAATTGCAGAAAAATATAATATACAAAATCACCCAAAGCCTTGCTTCTATCTGATACTTAATTTATTGCTTATGATATTTTGTGCATTAATATTGCAACCTCACACCATGGATTAGTAGCACGCTTAACCTCTTTAATACTGGAATCAATGTTATTGTTGTTATTAAAAATAGTTATACTTTAAAACCAATTTTGAATACTCATCTAATTGTTTGGTTCACTGAAGCATGGATTGTATGGTGGCCTACAAAACATCAAGTTGTAATTCCAGACCTGCCTTGGTATTCTATAGAGGAAGAAATTCAAAGTTTTCAGTAAATTAGCATGTTAAGGTAGATTTATCTGGATAGACCCATAATTCCACACATGGAGTATCCAGAGGACACACTTTTAAGAGCAACAGTGCTGAAAAAATTTGTGAGGAGAGCATCAGCCTTCTTGAAGATTGCTGTGATTGCTATTTTATGTAAACCATACTTTACAATTGGAATTACACTAACTGAATTAAGACACCTAGCTACAATGGGGCTGACTGGACCCATGGTGGTAGGAACAAAGTGGCAGCACTTAGTTGACAAAGACAAGGTGGGCATGGTTGCCATAATGCACAACAGAATCAAAGTAGTAATCAGAATTGTCTGACTTGTGTGGATTTATGGCACTGGCTACTTAGGCAGGGTGTCACTAAGAATGAAATACATAGGAAACATTAAATATTTACTTGATATGTATAGGAGAAAGAATTTGAATGACGTTCTAACTTGAATCACCAGCCCAGATAGCCAAGGTCTCTCAATTAATTCTCAGACTTGAGTCAGCTTACAGACCCACAATCTTTTGGATGAAGGGAAGGCCGTGTTCTATTGAGGAAGTACCTCATGACATCACCAGAAAATTTTACTGTTAATCTTCTCCCAGCTTTTTCCAAAGGAGAAAAGGAAATAATCAGGCTTTTTGAGGATTACTGGACACTGTCTCTGAATTGACACTAATTCAAGGAGACCAAAATTGTCACTATGACCCACCAGTCAGAATAAGGCCATATAGAAGTCAAGTTATTAATAGAATCTTAGTTCTAGTCTGCCTAACTGTGGGTTCAGTGGGTCCCCAAACTCATCCTATTGTGATTTCCCCAGTTTTAGAATGCATACTCAGAATAGACATACTCCAAAATGCCAGGAAGAACATTTCAGAATATGTATATTCTCCATGGCACACCACCACCACCATCACCATATTTTCTGGAAGAATTGGAAGAACCTCCACATTGGATCCCTGAGATATGTAATATGGTAGGGAAAGGCAAGTTGAAGTCATTAGAACAATCTCTATCTGGGAAAATAGTAAATCAAAAGCAATACCACATTCCTAGAGGAATTTTGGAGATTAGTGCCAAAATTAAGGATTTGAAAAGATTCTGACTACATCCCCATTTAACTTGCCTATCGTGCCTGTCCAAAAAGCAGATGGATCTTGGAGAATTACTGTGGGCTATAGAGTCCTGGTGTGGTGCTGTGGGTTAATGCACTTAACTGCAAAGCTGGCTTGAAGCACAAGGTCAGTGGTTCAACTTAGCAGCCACTCCCTTGGAAGCCCTATACAGAGTCGCTGTGATTCAACACTGAGTCAAGGACACTTAATAACAACAACATCAGAAACTTAACTGACTAATAACTTCAATTGTAGCTGTTGTTCCAGATGTGATTTCATTACTTGAGCAAATTAATACATCTCCTGGTATCTAGTATACTGTTATTGATCTGATCAATGCTTTTTCCTTAGGTCTAGTTTTTAGAGATCATCAGAAGCAGTGTGCATTCATATACCTACATTGTCCTACCTCAAGGTACTTAAACTCTCCAGCACTATTCCATATTTTAACGTGCAGGGACCTTGATCACCTTTCTCTGCCACATGACATCACACTGATCCATTACATTAATGACATTATGCTGACTGGATCTAGTGTGGAAAAAAGTATCAATGACTCTTTTTTTTTTTTTTTTAAGTTTTTATTGTGAATTGAATGAAAGTTTACAGGGCATATCATCAGTTTTACATTCAACAAATCATACACTTTGTTTTATTACCATGATTATAAATCCCTCCATGTACCATCAGTTAACAGTATTTCTCTCTATTCATTTTAGCTCTTAAAAAAAAAAAAAAACCCACTCAGGCATATATAATAATTTAAACTATCAAAGGGTACATTCTGCCAGTCTGCCTCCTAGCCACCAGCTCTCAGTCCCTCTCTTCCCATGAATCTAGAGTCTTCAACTGCTCCCTCGCCCCATGTCTCCATCTCTACCTCCATCTCTGGTGTTGCTGCTTCTCAGGAAAAGGTCTTTCATTCCGCTTGTGCTTTTCTCCTTTGATAGTCCTAGGGTCCTCTGTTTCTGGACTGTAAGATTGACTACTCCCTCATTTTTGTTATAGAACTTCTATGTTTACAATTGTGACAGTTGCAATTAGTCATAATAATGACTACTCACTGTTGAATCATAAGAATCTTATCCCCATCTCTTTTTACCAGACCCATCTAGACAAGATGACAGCTATTCAGTGAGGACTCTATCTTCCTCCACACACTCTTAGACTAACCTCCCTCTTGAAACCTTGTAAGCCAGTCATTTTGTGCCTTTATCACCCCCTCATTTTAGGTAGCCAATGTCTAAGTTGCCCATCCCTATCTACCCTGTGTACAGAGGAGATAACATTGATACTTGACGTGAAGACTCCTTCCCTCTCTGTCAATGACTCTTGACTTATTAGTAACACATCTTTGTGCTGTTGTTGTTGTTATTGTTAAGTGCTGTCATATCAATACCGACCCATACTGACCCAATATAGGATTTCTAAGGAGTTGCTGGTGGGTTTGAAATCTTGATCTTGTGGCTCAAACTGACCTTGCAGTCCAGTGTATTATCCTGCAGCACCACATCAGGACTCCTGGGGAATTAACCCAATAAAATCCAGTCACCTCCATCTCAGTGAAATTTCTAGGGGTTTAGTGATGTGTATCATGTCAAAATATTCCTACTGAAATGAAGGATAAGTTATTGTATCTGACTCCTCCCACAACTGAAACAGAGGAACACTGTCTGGTGGGTCTCTTTGGATTTTGAAAGTAATACACCCCTCATTTGGGTGTGCTACTCTGGCCTACTTATCAAGTGACTTGAAAAGCTTCTAGTTTTGAATGGGGCCCAGGAGAAGAGAAGGGTCTGCAACAGGTTCATGCAATCCACTCTGCCATTTAGACCATATGATCCAGCTAAGCCAATGGTTCTTGAAGTGTCAGTGGCAGATGGAGATGCACTTTGAAGTCTTTGGCAAGCTCTTGTTAATGAATCACAGCATGGATCCTTAGGATTTTGGAACAAAGCTCTATCATCCTCTGAAAATAGCTCCTCTGCTTTTGAGAAATAGTTATTGTCTTCTTACTGGACATTAGTAGAGACTGAACCAACAGGCCACTGAGTTACCATGCTACTACCTGAGCTACCTATTGTGAACTGGGTGTTGTCTGACCCACAGAGTCATAAAGTTGAACGTGCGCAATAGCACTCCATCATTAAATGAAAGTGGTGTATACAAGACCAAATTTTCACTAGGACCTGAAGGCACAAATATATTACATGAGGAAGTAGCCCAAATGTCCATGATCTCCACTCCTGTCACATTACCTTTCCTTTCCCAGTCCATGCCTATGGGCTTTGGGGAAGTTCCTTAAGATTAGCTGATTGAAAAAGGGAAAACTCATACTTGGTTTACAGATGGTTCAGCACAATATGCTGGCACCACTCAAGTCCACAGCAGCAGCACTACAGCCCCTTTCTGAAACCTGCCTGAAGCACAATGAGGAAAGGAAATCCTCCCAATGGGCAGAAATTTGAGCAGTATACCTGGTTGTTCATTTTGCTTGGAGGGAGAAATGGTCATGTTTGTGACCATATCTTCATTCATGAACTGTAGCCAGTGATTTCTTGAACTGGATGATCAGGGACTTGGAAGAAACATAATTGGAAAATTGATGACAAGGAGGTGTAGATAGAACTCTCTGAATGGACCAAAAGAGGGAAGATATTTGTGTTTCCTGTGAATGCAGACTAAAGGATTACCTAAGAAGGGGAATATTTTAACAATCAAGTAGACAGAATAACATGTTCTGTTGAAATGAATCATCTTCTTTCTCCTGCTGTTCCTGTCGTTGCCCAATGAGCTTGTGAACCAAGTGTGCATGGTGGCAGGGATGGAAGTTATGCATGAGTTCAGCAGCATGGACATCTACTCACCACGGCTGACTTTGCTGCAGCCTTTCCAGAGTTCCCAATTTGCCAGCAGCAGAAACCAACACTGAGTCAGTGATAGGGGACCATTCATTGGGGAGATCAGCCAGGAACTTGGTGATAGAGTGATTACTTCAGACCACTTCCACCATGAAAAGGGTAGTGTTCTTATTGGAATAGATACTTATTCTGGATATGGTTTTGCCTTCCTTGCATACAATGCTTCTGCCCAAACTGCCATCTGTGGACATACAGAATGTCTCACCCACCATCATGATATCCCACGCAATATTGCCTCAGATAAAAGCAATCATTTCATAGTGGAGGAAGTGTGGAAATGGGCCTAGGCTCATTGAATCCACTAACACGTTCCTCATTATCCTGAAGCAGCTGGCTGGATCAAATGATGGAATGGCACAATTACTATGCCATCTAGGTGGCAATTTCTTGCAGGATTGGCCCAGTGTTCTCTAGGACCTGTATATGTTTTAAGCCAGTATCAAATATATTATGTGGTTTCTCCAATAGTCAGAATTTATGGTCCAGGAACTAATGTCTAGAAATGGCAGTAGCACCACTCACTATTGTTCCTAGTAACCTACTCACAAATGTTTTGCTTCCTATCCCTGTAACTCTATGCTCTTCAGGTCTGGACATTTAGTTCCAAAGTGAGGAATACTCAGTAGTCACTGATTCCGTTTACCTAGAAGTTAAGAATGTCCCCTGGCCATTTTGGGCTCCTTGTGTCTATTGATAAACAGACAAAGAAGGGGATTGCTGTATTGGGTGGTGTGATTAATCCTGGTTGCCAGTGAGAAATGGGATTGATATTACATAATTGAGTTAGAATATGTATAGAATTAAGGAGATTACTTAGTACTACCTGTGGTTAGGAGCTCTGGTAGCGTAGTGATTACAAATGGGGCTGCGAACCACAATGTCAGCAGTTCGAAACTACCAGCTGCTCCGCAGGAGAAAGTTGGGGCTTTCTGCTCCCATTAAAGATTTACAGCCTCAGAAACTCTGTTCAGGGTCGCTATGGGTCAGAACCGACTCAATGGCACATAACAACAACAACAACACCTGTGATTAAAACCAATGGTAAACTACAGCAACCCTTTTCCAACATGACTACTAATGGCCCAGGAATGAAATTTGGATCACCTCACCAGGCAAATAACCATGACCACTTATGTGCTTGCCGAGGGCAAAGGGAATACCAAATGGACACTGAAAAAGGTTAGTTCTAATTATCAACTATGACCACATGACCTTTTGCAGAAATGAAGACTATAAACGTTATGAGTATTTTTTTTTCATATGTGTGCATCAAATATTTTGGCTATGTTCATTTGTGAAACATAAGATGTAAATGTGGTCAGTGTGTCTTAGGTTGTACATGTGTTAGTTGTAGCATGTTAAGCACAGGTATGACTTTAAAATCATCTTTATTTAGAGATTATGTATTCAGGTTGAGATATGTACAGATGCTTAATTGTCAAGGGGTGGATTGTAACAGTTAAGGTTTTGTGTCACCTTGACTGGACCAAGATTCTCAGTAATTTGTCAGTTGAGATGCAATTATCCCCGTGATGAGATCTAATGTAGTGTCATCAACTCTATGATAAGGTCTGCTATGAGCAACCAATCAGTTGAAAGGACATTTCCTCAGTGTTTGACTTGCTTGATTTCTACTGGGTCTGGGTTTTGCTTATGATTCTCCTTGGACATAAGTCAGTGACTGGCTCTATTCCTAGGAGTCATCAGCAGTCAACTTCTTGCCTGTCAGACTTGTCTGCCTGCCTGCCTGCCATCTGATCTGCACATTATGGTTCATCTGAACCAGACAATGGACTCTTCTGCATCTACAACTGTGTGAGCCATTTAATTGCTATAAACTTTTCTATTTTTCTATAAACTCTCTCTCTTTCTCTG
>NW_006408792.1:2068433-2072721 GCF_000296735.1 Chrysochloris asiatica
TTCTGACTCGTAGCAACCCTGTACAGGCTTTCTGAGGCTGTAAATCTTTATGGGAGCAGAAAGCCTCATCTTTCTCCCATTGAACAGTTGGTAGTTTCAAACTGCCTAGAGAGAGAGAGAGAGTACTGGGATGCATGCCTCATATTATTATACCAACTCTATAAGATAAAATGTAATGTCCATGTTACATAAAATTTAAATATCTTACCTAATGATTTCCCTGGAGTCAGTGAAGAATGAATAATATAAGTCATACATTTAGAAGAAAATGTAGGCTTAAGGAGTTTAAATAATGTTCCTAAAATCATAGAGCAAATAAAGGGCAAACCAGAACTGCTATTTTTATTTAAAATTATTTTCTGTGATTGATCAGATCTTTAAGTTTGGGGTCTGATTTTATGAATTCAGAAGGAAGAGTTATAAAAAATATAGTTTTTCTCTTTCCTTAAAAAATTATAAAAATCGAAAGCAAATATAATGCTGTATTCTTTATCTTCAGGATTGTGATCTGTATTGGGTTATATCTATCTTATGGCAATATTCATGAAAAAGAAAACAGCTGTAACACCTAACAAAGATATACAAATCTATATACTCCAGAGTACAGTGATTAAACCATAATACTGGACATCAGAAGATTGAAATCTATTGCAGAATGTAGAATAATGTAACCATTGATTAGTATAAGTAAGTCATTATAAGTTCATTAACAGAGGCATTTTTTTTTTTTTTTTTTTATACTTAGACAGGTCTCTTTAGGGAAATTTCTAGATTAAAAATAGATTTTATTATTTTAGCTGAGAGGAAGCCTTTTTAAAATCACAGGCATTATATAGCCAATTAGTACTGCTGATTACTAGTTATGTTGGAAATTCCCAAAAGTCAGCTAATATTCTCTCACCAGTCCTATATGAGTTTGGGATACCCATGAATGGTTACCTTCTCTTCACCCAGCTGTTAACAAACATTCTTCAAAAGGCAACTTCTAAATTAACTGGTTCTTTTTTTTTTTGCCACTTACAATACAGTAAAATTGTTTTGTTTTTGTTAAGTGCTGTCGAGTCGGTTCCGACCCATAGCGACCCTGTACAGGGTTTCCGAGGGTGTAAATATTTACGGGAGTAGAAAGACTCATCTTTCTCCCGCAGAGCGGCTGGTAGTTTCGAACTGCTGACCTTAAGGTTTGCAGCCCGATTCGTAACCACTACGCTACCAGAGCACAGTAAAATTAGATAACCAAAAATTCAATAATTTATTTCTATAATGTATGTGTACCTAATAAAATTGTCACTTCATTTATGAAGAAATGCTTGAAAATCATCAAATCAAATTCATGAGTATATATTTGTTTCCTTTTAGTTCCCTCCATGAATTTAAATGAATATAATTTTCTAACAAGTTCCTAAATTCAATACTTTATTTTGGCATATTATTGATATATGACAATATATCATATAATGATAATAATTTCATTTTAACACATCTTTTATTAATATTTTAAGGTTCCCCATCCTAATAGAGTATTGCAATATATTAAAATATAAAATTATAGCATAGAGAGAATATCTATTTGATAGTTATACACATTAAATCTATTTTCAAACTCTTTAAGTACAAATTATAGATTGTCAGTGTGCAATTAGATTTAAGTGCTTTTCCCACTAATGTAAATAATAAAACATGCCTATATGCTTAGACTGCTTGAAAATGTAAAACTAAACTATTGAATGCAGTTACTTCAATATAATATATTGATTTAAAATTTATTAGTACTTTTTTTGTGAAATAAAATAACTACTGGAAATTTTGGGCATTAGTTAGGAATAGTAGTTATGAAGGTGCTTGACTGGGCAAGTCTGAGAAGGTTCTCCTGGGTGGTGTATCTTGTTGTTGTACCTGGTATGTCTCAGGTAATGGGGAACTACAGTTCCAGCCATCACAGTAGGACTGAGTTAATTAAATGTTTGGCCAAATAAAACGGAATAATTTTTAAGTTGATAATTTTGTATGTGATATTAAAAACTCTGGTAGAAAAAAGGTTCCCCACTCCTGGAAAGGACTGAAGTCAGTGCAAACAATGAATCACAGATAAAGATGTAGTGGTGGGGGGGGATTCATAAATACCCTGTCTAGGGCTTCTGAGGCTGTAAATCTTTACAGGATCAGAAAGCCTCATCTTTCTTCCACAGAATGATTAGTAGTTCCGAACTGCTTACCCACTATGCTACCAGAGTTCCTGGGAAGGAAGAATCTACCATGATCCTCCATGCCAGCCCAGGGAGGGAATGAGACTTGCATGCTTGAAGGCAAAGTACCAGGACTTTACATGCTGAGGTAGTCCAGAATTCTCAGTCTCTGTATGTCTGATCTTTGTTTAGTCTAGCATTTTATGTTCATTTGATTTCTTTGTTATGCTTTTAAAATTTCTTGGTAAAATAACTTTTTTTTTAATTTGTATTTCAGAATATAGTAATTTTATTTTATAGGAATATTACTGCTGTTGTTGTTGATATTAAATGACATTGAATCAGTTCCAACTCAAAGCAATCCTGTATAGGGTTTCTGAGGCGCAATTGGTGAGTTTGAACTCTCAACCTTGTGATTAAGAGTCCAGTGCTTATCTTAACAGTGACATACCATGTTGTTGTTGTTGTTGTTAGGTGCCATAGAGTCACTACCAACTCATATGACCCTATGCACAACAGAACGGAACACTGCCCAGTCCTGGGCCAACCTCACAATTGTTGCCACACTTGAGCCCATTGATGATGCCACTTTGCCAGTCCATCTCGCTAGAAGTCTTCCTCTTTTTTTCTCTGACCCTCCAACTTACCAAATATGACATCCTTCTCCAGCGACTGGTCCCTCCTGACAATCCGTCTGAAGTATGAGAGACGAAGTTTAAATATCCTGGCTTCCAAGGAGCACTCTGGCTATGCTTCTTCCAACACAGATCTGTTGGTTCTTTTGGCAGCCCATGGCACTTTCAATATTCTCCTCAAACACAATAACTCAAAAACGTCAATTCTTCTATTGTCTTCCTTATTCACCGTCCAGCTCTCACATGCATATGAGGTTATTGAAAATACCATGGCTTGGGTCAGGCACACCTTAGTCCTCAAGCTGACATCCTCGCTCTTTAACACTTTAAAAAGGTCTTGTGCAGCATATTTCCCTAATGCAATACGTCGTTTAATTTCTTGACTGCTGCTTCCCTGAATGCTGATAGTAGATCCAAGAATAATGAAGTCCTTGACAACTTCAATCTTTTATCCATTGATAAGAATGTTGTTTATTGGTCCAGTGGTGAGGATTTTTGTCTTCTTTACATTGAGATGCAATTCATACCAAAGCCTGTGGTCTTTGATCTTCATCACTTAATACTTTAAGTCCTCTTCACTTTCAGCAAGCAAGGTTGTAGCATCTGCATATCACAGGTTGTTAATGAGTTTTCCCCCAATCCTGATGCCACGTTTTTCTTCATATTACCCAGCTTCTCGGGTTATTTGCTCAGCATACAGGTTGAATAAGTATGACAAAAGAATACAACCTTGTCACACACTTTTCTTAATTTGAAACCATTCAGTGTTCCCATGTTCTGTTTGAACAACTGCCTGTTGATCCATGTACAGATTCCTCATAAGCACAATTAAGTATTCTGGAATACTCTTACTTCGCAATATTATCCATAGCTTGTCATGATCCACACAACTAATAGCCTTTGCTTAGTCAATAAAGCACAGGTAAACATCTTTCTGATATTCTCTGCTTTCAGCCAAGATCCATCGGACCTCAGCAATGGTATTCCTCATTCCACAGCCTCTTCTGAATCCGGCTTGAATCTCTGGAGGTTCTCTGTCAATATATGCTTGCAGCGATTTCTGTTAGTTTCTGTTAAATTGGTACCAACTCATGAGGACCCCAGTTTTTCAGAGTAGAACTGTTCCATAGTAGTTTCAAGGTTATGATCTTTTGGTAGCAGATTGGCAGGCCTATCTCCTGAGGCACCGCTGGGTGTGTTTGAGCCTTTCAGTTACTAGTCAAACCCTTAACCATTGCAACACCCAAGCAGTCCTACCAGTTATTGCCTGAAACTAATTACATGGATCTTAGTGTTTCTTTTCCCTTAAGAAGCTATTACATTCCAGAAAACATCAAGGCAAGTGGTTGGGTCCCCTCAGAGAAAACCCCCTTCCAAGACTAAGACTTAATGGGAATACACGCTGCGATTGGTGATAAGGGGAAGTGAGGGAAAAACAGCAATGGAGCAGTGAGCTAAGCCCTACAA
>NW_006408792.1:2074164-2075182 GCF_000296735.1 Chrysochloris asiatica
ACATTGCTTTTGAGTTATGGTGTTGGAGGAGAATATTGAAGGTGCCATCAGCTGCCAAAAGAACCAATAGATCTCTTTTAGAAGAAGTGCAGCCAGAGTGCTCCTTGGAGGCCAAGATAGCCAAACTTTGTCTCTCATACTTTGGACGTATAGTCAGAAGGGAGCAGTCGCTGGAAAAGGATATCATGTTGGTAAGGTGGAGGGTCAGAGAAAAAGAGGAAGGCCCCCAACAAGAAGGATTGGCCAAGTGGCAGCATCCATGGAATCAAGTGTGGCAACAGTAGTGAGGTTGGTCCATGATTGGGCAGTGTTGCGTTCTGCTGTGCATAAGTTTGCATGTGTTGGTACTGACTTGATGGCACCTAACAACAAAATTATTTGCTCAGCATACAGCTTGAATAAGTATGGTGAAAGAACACAAACTTGTCGCACACCTTTCCCAAAATTAAAACATTCAGTGTTCCCATGCTCTGTTCGAACAACTGCTTCTTGGTCTAGGTACAGATTTCTAAGAAGTTCCGGAATACTCATACTTCACAATGTTGTCCATAGCTTGTGTAGTCAATAAAGCATAGATAAACATTTTTCTGATATTCTCTGCTTTCAGCCAAGATCCATCTGACATCAGCAATGATATCTCTCATTCCACAGCCTCTTCTGAATCCAGCTTGAACCTCTGGAAGTTCTCTGTTAATATATGATTGTAGCTGTTGTTGTTGTTGTGTGCCATGGAGTCAGTTCCAACTCATAACAACCCTACACAGGGTTTCCGAGACTGTAAATCTTTACGGGAGCAGACCACTTCATCTTTCTTCTGCGGACCCGCTGGTAGTTTCGAACTGCTGACCTTGCGGCTCGCAGCCCGATTCGTAACCACTACACTACCAGAGCTCCTTATGTATTACCTTTAGTAAAACTTTACTCGCTTGAGATATCAAAGAGATTGTCCGATGATTTCTGCATTCCGTTGGGTCACTTCTCTTTGGAATGGGCACAAATATGGATCTCTTCCAATCAG
>NW_006408792.1:2075282-2084941 GCF_000296735.1 Chrysochloris asiatica
AAGAAGTGACTGGCTTACAAGCTTTCAAGAGGGAACCTAGGCCCAGAGGGCCTGGAGGAAGGTAGAATCTCCAGTGAGTAGTATTCAATCTGACTAGGCGGGGCTGATGCTATGAAATGCAGAAGGGTCTCTTGTGATACAATAGTGAATAATTGTTATCAGGACTGACTGTGAGGGTTGGAAATGTAAGGATGGACATTTTATAGCAAAGAGGGGAGTGATTTACTTTTCAGTCTAGGAGCAGAGGTCCCTAGGACCATCAAGGGAGAAGAGCAGAGAGCAGGACCCTACCCAGAGAAGCAGTGATGCCTGAAATGGAGCCAGAGATGATGATGTGGAGCAATGGAGCAGCTGGAGACTCTAGACCCAGAGAGGGAGAGCGACTGTGTGCTGAAGACCTGGGAGGTACGGGGGAAGGATTGCATGGAGGGGATTGTAACTATGGCAATGGGACAATATACGATAGAATGAATGTAAAACTAATGTTCTCTCATGTAAACTGTCACATGATTCACAATAAATCATTTAAGAAAAAAAAAAAGAAGTTACTACATTTATGATAGCTCTTCTTCCTTATAACTACTCCTTAAGGAATATATTATTAACCTCCTTACAAAGACTCATATTTGGTCAGGTGGAATTTTTTGATGCAATGTGTTAGCAGAACCATGTTCTAAATTTGGATGTTTCTGACTAACACCTATCTTCTTTGTAATTCACCAAGATGCACCCCCCACCCCCCACCCAAAACACTCTGTGTCGCAAAAGCCAAGAATATTTTCATGGGATGTGCTCTGTGCTGTATATAATCATTGTTCAAATAACCCACCATCAAGTGAATTGTGAATAACTTTTTAGTTTTCTAAAGAGAATAACTTTTTAGTTTTCTCCTTCAGCAGCTGTTAAGGATTTCCTTTATTTTATCTCAAATATATCTGTTTCTCATGATACTTTTACAAATTGGCTGACTAGGGATATGATGTGCACATATATGAGTGAATTTGTTTGTTATAGGAGACTAAAATAGTAAATATAGTTTTCATAACATCATGCTCTGATTTTAGTTTTCCTACTTTTATATAAAAAATCTTCACATATTGTTTTTGACTACCATAGAATGATTTGGGTTTGGATCGCCCTGGTGGTGGCTATATGCTGTGGAGTCAGTTCTGACTCATAACAACCATGAATAGGATTTCTGAGATTGTAAATCTTTACCAGAGCAGAAAGTCTCATCTTTCTCCTTTGGAACTGCTGGCAGCTTTGAACTGTTGACTTTGAGAATAACAGCCCAACTCATAACCACTGTGCTACCAGAGCTCCTTGTTGTTATTAAGTGCTATGGAGTCCGTTCCGACCCGTAGTGATGCTGTATAGGGCTTCCGAGGAATGGTTGGTGAGCTTGCACTAACCTTGTGGTTCAAACCAACTTTGTAGTCCAGCGCATTAACTCATAGCACCCCGTGGGGAGGAGGGAAGCTTGTATCCTTGGTCTGCCATGTTTTTGCAGTATTTTCCTGCTTCTTCATTTTTTTTCCCTCTGTTTCTCTCAGTCTATTTCATTCTGAGTTACACTTTTTATAGTTATTGCTATCATTTTTTAAAAGTGTTAAGTAACAATATTTAAAATTATATGACTTTATTTGAAATTCAGAGGAATGAAACTGCTGTAGCTTTAAAATAGTGAGTGATACTTTCTTTGTGCTCCTTCAAAGCACATTATAGAAGTGATTGCCTAATCTACTAAACTACATTTTTTGGGGAAAATAATTTAAATTTATTTTGTTTTGTATAAATTCATGTGTATGTGTGTGGTACTGCAGGATAATGTACTAGTAGATACATATGTATTTGTATATATGTTTACATGCATGTGTACTTGTATAAATGCATAGAACTCTACCTTCTTGGCTGTGTTTACTCATAAACTAGCAGGTGCTCATAATGTTTTTGAATAAAAATATAGTCTATATCCTCTAACTACTTATAAGACATCTCCTAATTTGAAAACAACTTTGAGAAAAGAGTTGTTTAACTCTTTCACTATATTAAACAGGTAGCTAATGAAGCAGATAAATATCAGAATAATGTTTATAGGACAATATCAGAATTTGTTGTTATGTGCCGTGGAGTTGGTTCTGACTCATAGCGACCCTGTATAGGGTTTCTGAGTCCGTAAATCTTTGTTGTTGTTGTTAAGTGCCACTGAGTCGATTCCGACCCATAGCTACCCTTACAGGCTTTCCGAGGCTGTAAATCTTTACGGGAGCAGAACGCCTCATCTTTCTCCCGCGAACAGCTGGTAGTTTCGAACTGCTGACCTTGCGGTTCACAGCCTAATTCGTAACCGCTATGCTACCAGAGGAGCCAAAGAATCAACAGATCTGTTTTGGAAGAAGTGCAACCGGGGTGCTCCTTGGAGGCCAGGAAGGCTAAACTTCGTCTCTCATACTTTGGACATATTGTCAGGAGGGAACAGTCTCTGGAGAAGGATGTCATGCTGGATAAGATGGAGGGTCGGAGAAAGAGAGGAAGACCCCCAACGAGATGGCTCAGCCAGGTGGCATCATTGATGGCGTCAAGTGTGGCAGGGGTAGTGAGGTTGGCCTAGGATCAGACATTGTTACGTTCTGCTGTGCATGGGGTCGCTATGAGTCGGTTCTGACTCGATGGCACCTGACAACAAAAACAACATCAGAATTTGAGTAAGCAAAATTGTTCAGCCAGTTTTACATTGTTGTTGTTGTTAAGTGGACCTGAGTAGGTTCTGATTCATAGCAACCCTGTATAGGGTTTTCAAACTGCTGACCTTGTAGTTTGCTGTCCAGTGCTAACCCTACAATGTCACACCATGAGTCCAGTTCCACATTAATTTAAGACTTTTCTAACTTCTAGGCTCACTTAGGAATCATTTTTATGCTATTAATTCTAGTGTTATCTGTGCTATCAAAATTAAAGATAATTACTTTTGTTCACTATAGCAATTTGTTAATAGCACTCATGAATAAAAATTACACAAACTCACAAAGTCAGTGCTTTCTTTTGTGATTTCAAAGTTATTCACCTAGCAGAGGTTAAAAAAAAAAAAAAAGTAACCTATACAAATGGGAAAACTGTATTGAAGAAATACTATATTTAAATGAAATCTATTTACCTTTTATCCAGTCTGAATAGATGCTTTTTAATTATTGCTAATTGTTTAAGATGACTTTGCATCCCCCAGAAGATTTAGTTTGAATAAATTTAATTCCTTTAAATTCTCCTTCAGTTACAGGCAAATACAGTAAGAAGCCCCATAGGTACTGCAGTAAAATAGTCATAAAGGCAGAATATTTAAATGAGTAGTACAAGGAAGTCTTCCCCCAAAGAGACAGAAAAGCTATATGGTTTGGAGAAACATGAAGCAAACATGAAACACACAGTTGAAACATTTAAGATGACTGTGGAAAAAGGTCTATGTTCATTTGTTAAAGAACGCGCCAGGGCAGACCAAAGCATATGAATAGTTCTTTCACAGGTCATAGCATCCATTCAACTCTTAGACATTGTTATTATCCAACAGAAATAGATGGACCTAATTAATATTCTGAACATACCTGGGAGAACATTCTTAAGGAAATCGTCCTCTGGTGGTTTGGAAATTAAAAAAAAGAAAGCAAGAAAGAAAACTTAACAGAAAGCATTAAAAATTGGATCTAGATAACAAAGTCGACTGCTTTCAGAATTTAATGCCAGCTACAAACATGAGCCTTGTTTGTATACATTTCTTAGTGTAAATGGTTGTGCCTTGGGAAATAAAGTTGAATGGTGGGTTTCAATTTACTAGTAATTATATCCTTGATATTTATTTGGATAACACACACAATTCAACCAGCAGAAAGTTTGTGAGAGGGGACTCTTGCAAATTCATATATTAGCAGCACAGTGATTTATTAGTTAGAAGTTATTCAATGTGAAATGTTTATAGTGAAAATTCAATGCCAGAAAAATTATTAACAATCTTAATGAAAAAGAGGACATGGCATTAGTTGGAGGAGTAGTTAACCACCTACATAGAATGTTTAAGATATTTCCAAATGCTTTCTTCAGAAATTGCTAACTTAAATATTTATGTAAGTTAAATATTGTTAACTTAAATATTTAAGTATATTATTGAATATAAATGTCTTATAAACATCTGTGATACAGTAGCTATGCACATTTAACTTTATTTATTTTGAACATTTTGCATTCATAATAACATTTGTGCATGATGAATTATCCCTATCTTTTAAAAAGTTACTGATGCAAATAGGGATGAAAAAATATAATTAATTTAGAGATAGTATAAAAAAATAAGGTATAGGATAAATCTTTGAACCACTTTAATATTTTCTGTGCATACACACAGGCACAGGTATATATTGATAACAACAATAACACTATAAAATATCTAATACAATAAGATAAAATTACTTACTAAAAGAATTAATGATTAAAGTGCCTTTCCTATTCAAATACTTGCATTTAACAAAGTAATTCATTCTGAAATGAGAGTCAAGTGTTTAGTGCCCAAACCTAATACAGTACATATAAAACAAAATCCCTATTGAGATGAATAGAGCCATTCATTTTCGAGACACAAAAAGCTGTACTTTCTTTGTCTTGCTACTTTAAAGCCTCTTGATAGCATTTTTCCTTTTTATGGTGCTTTAGGTATAGATGTTTCTCAACTTAAATATCATGGAAAAACTACAAGTAGAAAAAACCTAAATATATAACAGATGTATAAGTGCTCCTTGGGATAAATAGATTATGGACAATTAATTGTCACCATGTCCCTCTTTCCATTTCCACTCGCTCCTGTAGTGTACACCTGTGGCTTATTAGGAATACAACCAAAACCGTAACACAAATAACAGGTTCAAAGGTAACCTAGGAAAATCTGCTTTCTTACTTCTTGAGTGCTCTTTTTAAGAAAAACAATAAGCAACGTAGAAGCAAAGCAGTAGATGCATGTCATTTCAGGAGCCCACTTATAAAGAAATGCATCTGGTCTGAAACAGAACCCTCCTGGCCCTTTTATCAGCCAAGCAGTAGATAGAAAGGTTGGGGGGTAACAACACTAGTAGAGTACACAATATTTACCTAAGGACAGAGTTAAGAAGCGATGGGAAGATGGGTGGAATGAAAATGGGAACCACAGAGAGGAGACCAGATAACTGTGGATGCATGGAGGGGATTGCAGTCAGTGAGACAAACAAAGTTTCTGATCTGTTGAATGTAAAACTGATGATCTTATCTGCAAACCTTCACTCAATATACAAATAAAAAGTGAAAAAGAAAGAAAGAAACTCCTCTGATATCTTTGTCTGGTTGGAAGTGTACTTCAAAATGAATAATCAAAGGAGGATTTGATACCACGTAAGAAATTGTAGGAGCCCAAGTGATTAGATACTTGGCTACCAGTTGCAAGGTTTGAAGGTTCGAACCCACCAGGCACCCTGCAGGAATACAGATTTGGAAACTACTTCTATAAATATGTTGTTGCTACTGCTGTGTGCTGTCGAGTTAGTTCTAACTCATAACTGCACTGTATAAGGTTTCTGAGGCTATAAATCTTTATGGGAACAGAGTTTCATCTTTCTCCCACCAAGCAAATGGTGGATTTGAATCACGGATCTTATGGTTAGAAGCCAATCTCGTAACCCACTACACTACAAGGACTCGTTACAGCCTTAAAAACCCTATGGGGGCAATTTTACTCTGATAGGGTTGTTGTGAGTAAGAATTGATTCTTTCAATTTTTTAGAAGTTGCTCAATGCAACAGGTGGTACATGTTTTGTTTCTAATTCAAACAAACAAACCAAATAAACTGTAAAACATTCTCATTAAAAACAAACAAACAAAGAAATTTGAACAGTGTCTCTTTGATAATATTAGGGAATTATTGTGATTTTTGTGTGAGGATGATATTGTGGTTTTGTTTTTTAAATTCTGTATATTTTAGAGATGTAGATTGAAGGATTTATAGATGAAATGGTATGATGTCTGCAATTTCCTTAAAAAATTTTGACTTGGCAGGTAGAAAATTTGTGGGAGTATTGAAATCATTTAAATACATGTCCAAAAGTTATTTGATAATTCTCTTTCCAAGAAATGGAGCCTAATTCGACGCCCCTTAAGCATGGGCTGTACTTAGTGACTCACTGCTAATAAACATAATGTGGCAGAAGTGGCTTTGTGTGATTTGCATGTCGCTGGATTTTCAGTCATAAAAGGCATTATAGCTCCCTCTTCATGCTCTCTATTGTATCTTTTTCTCTGGAACAAGACATCAGCCATGTCATGAGGACATTCCAGGAGCCTTAGGAAGCGTTCTTTATGGTAAGGGGCCAAGCGATGCGTCCAACAACCAATGAGCAGCTGAAGTCTACCAACAAACATGTAAGTGAGTCATGCTTCAGATGACTATAGCCTCAGCCAACATATCTGCTGCAACCTCAAGAAGCTCCCAAGTTTCTGACCCAGAGTCCTGGTGTGGCACTGCAGGATAATGCACTGGACTGTAGGTTGGTTTAAACCACAAGGTTAGTGGTTCAAACTCACCAGCCACTCCTTGGAAACCCTATGCTAGTCACTATGAGTGGGAACTGACTTGACAACACTACACAACACCAACACAAGTTTCTGACCCACCGAGACTAAAAGATAATAAATGTTTCTTATTTTAAGCTACTAAGTTTCTTTTTTCAATTAATAAATAACATACACATGAAATCAGATTCACTCCATCGATAGTGTTTGATTCTAGATAATGAAAGTATGAGAGTTTATTATAGTATTTTATCTACCATCACGAATATTTGAAAAAAAATCAACAATTAAACTTTTCAAAACAGATCTGTGTTATATTATTTATCTTCTAAATATGTAATTTAAATGGTCATTACCAACTTTTTAAGGAACCCTGGTGGTGTCATGGGATAAGTGTTGGGTTGCTAACCACAAGGTTAGTGGTTCAAATGCAGAATCAGCTCCAAGCAGAAAGATGAGGTGGTCTGTTTCTGGATATGCTCAGAAATCTTAGAAACAGAAGTCTTAGAGCGATTCTACTCTGTCCTACAGTGTCTCTATGGGTCAGAATTGACTTAGTGCACTGGGTTTTTACCAATATTTTAGATAAAATGTAAACACTTTTATTTTTCTGAAAAAGTTATTATTTTAAAATGAC
Source organism: Chrysochloris asiatica (assembly GCF_000296735.1). Lineage (NCBI taxonomy): Eukaryota > Metazoa > Chordata > Mammalia > Afrosoricida > Chrysochloridae > Chrysochloris > Chrysochloris asiatica. Next base: position 2,082,497 of record NW_006408792.1, read on the forward strand.
TAAGTAAGTATCTGAAACAGAGCATAATTAATGAAAACATTTACTAGCCATCAAGTAAATGTAAATTAAATTGAAACACATTTTATTCTAAAAAAACAAAGTTTATTTTTTTCTCATAGCAGTTATTCTAAAGGGATTGATTTTTTTAAAGTTTTATATTGTCTCTTAAAAATATAAGTTCTGCATGTCATATTATGTAGAGTGCACATATATATGTATATGTTTTCTATTATCAAGTAGTTAGGCATTTATAAAGGAGAAGAATGTTTATTAGGCACATATGTTCCATGCATTGTTTTCTAGTATTATAATGTGTTCTCATATTTTCCCTGTGAGTTATTTGTTTTTCATATTTATAGAGGATGAAACAAAATTTTGCAGAAGTGAATTATCTTGCTTAAATTGCATTATTAGAAATTATTCATTCATATCTGAATTTGCCTGAATCTAAACCCTCAAGTCATAAGTAGTATTATTACGCTCCTACAAGGGTACTCTCTACTAACAGAACACTATATCGCAACATCTGTCTTCAATGCACATTTACATTTTGAGGAAATGAAACCTATTAAATAGCAAATATTAAGATATGAAAATATTAGTGGTATACTACAGGAATCACTGTTATAGATAGATATAAATGACAGGAAATAGAGATTTGTGTGGTCAATTACAGTTGGAATGGTTTTAATGGAAGAGGTGAGATTTCAGGTGAGCTTTGAAAAGCTAGTACAGTTTAGATATATAGAAGGAAACAATGGACATTGGTGGGTGACATTATCCCCATCCCCAACTGCCTTTTGTTTGATGGGGATTCATGCACCATAATTCAAAACACTGGCTTGTGACTGAAAGTATGCCATGGGTCTCCTAGAAAATCTGTTGTGTTCCTAAAACAGATAAAGAAAGACCCGTTTCCTTTTTTGCACATGTGGTAACTGAAGCTGACAAAAAGAAAGTCCAAAGGCTTCAAATGATGTCAGTGAATTGCTCAGCCAGTCTCACCAGCTGTTCATCTTCATACTTTTTTTTTTTTAATGTTTTATTGTGAATTATGTGATACTTTACATGGGAGAACATTAGCTTTACATTCATCCTATCGTATATCGTTTCATTGCCATGGTTACAATCCCCTCCATGCATCATCAACCAACCAAAGGGTATACCCTACAAGCCTGACCCCTGGTCGTCAGCACACAGCCCCTCTCCCTCTCTGGGTCTAAAGTCTCCAGCTGCTTCATCTCTCCATGTCATTGTCTCTGCCTCCATCTCTGGCGTCACTGCTTCTCTGGGTAGGGTTCCGCTCTCTGCTCTTCTCCATTGATGGTCCCAGGGACCTCTGCTCCTAGACTAAAACGTTAATCACTTCCCTCTTTTGCTACCAAACATCCACCTTTACATTTCCAACCCTCACAGTCAGTCCTGATAATAATTATTTACCATTGTACCACAAGGCACCTATCCCCAGCTCCTTTCTTTAGCCCCACCCAGATAGATTGGATACTACTCACTGGAGAGTCTACCTTCCTCCGTTCCTTCTGGATCTAGGTTCTTTCTTTCTTTCTTTTATTTTTTTAATGTTTCATTGTGAATTATATGATAGTTTACATGGGGGGACTTCATTTTAAATTCATTCCATCGTATATCATCTCATTGCCATGGCTCCAATCCCCTCCATGCATCATCAGTCACCCAAAGGGTATATCCCAGAAACCCGCCCCATACACTACCCCCACCCCCCACCCCACCCCCAGTTTTTGGCCCACAGTCCCTTTCCCTCTCTGGGTCCAAAGTCCCCAGTCGCTTCATCACTCCACGTCATCATCTCTGCCTCCATCTCAGGCATATCTGTTTCTCCGGGTAGAGTCCCACTCTCGGCTCTTCTCCGTTGATGGTCCCAGAGGTCTCCACTCCTATCCTGGAGATTTAATCACTCCCTTCCTTGTTACAAAACTTCTACCTTTGCATTTCCAAACCTCATAGTCCATCCTGATAAGCATTATTCACTACAGTATCATGAGTTACCCATCTGTATCTCCTTTCATCAGCTCCGCCCAGACAGATTGAATACTACCTACTGGAGATTCTGCCTTCCGCCATGCTCCCTAGCACTGGGTTCCTCTTGAAAGCTTGTAAGCCAGTCACTTCTTGCCTTTGTAGTTCCCACTCCCAATTTGAGTAGCCAATGTCCAAGCTGCCCTTCTCTGTCCACTCTGTGTGTGGGTGTGTGTGTAAATGTTTGTTGCTGTGAGGATTTGTTCCCTCTTTTGAATCGCTACTCCATAGGTATAGGTCAAGTTCATCAGACTGTATTAGCTAACTCTTTTTTTTTTCCCTCTTCTTTCCTCTCCTGGTTGAGCTGCGATTGTCCAGTCATCCGGTCCAGGTCACGTGGGTATTATTTGCAAGTGTGGGCACTCCTGTGCATATGTCCTCTCTTCCTGT
>NW_006408792.1:2088571-2103690 GCF_000296735.1 Chrysochloris asiatica
GAAGTTGTCAAGGACTTCATTCTTCTTGGATCAACTATCAACACTCACTGAAGCAGCAGTCAAGAGATCAGATGACGTATTGCATTAGGCAAATCTGCTGCACAGGAACTTTTTAAAGTGTTGAAGAGCAAGGATATCAGCTTGAGGACTAAGGTGCACCTGACCCAAGCCATGGTATTTACAATAACATAATATGGATTTGAAAGCTGGACAATGAATAAGGATGATCGTAGAAGAATTGATGCGTTTGAATTGTGCTGTTGGAGGAGAATACTGGAAGTGTCATGGACTGCCAAAAGAACCAATACATCAGTTTTGGAAGTTGCAGCCAGAGTGATCCTTAGAGGCCAAGATGGCTAAACTTCATCTGTCATACTTTGGACATATTGTCAGGAGGGAACAGTCAATGGAGAAGGATATCATGCTTGGTAAGATGGAGGGTCAGAGAAGCAGAGAAATACCCCCAATGAGATGGATCAGCCAGGTGGCATCATTGATGGCATCAAGTGTGGCAGCGGTAATGGGGTTGGCCCAGGATTGGACATTGTTTCATTCTGCTGTGCATGGGGTCACTATGAGTCGGTTCTTACTCAATGGCACCTGATAACAACAGCAACAACAAAATAGTCCTCATACTTAAGAAAAAAATGTATGATATTCAAAGTGAGAGAAATTCCATGGAATAAAGCTATGCACACATCTAGGACAAGTTTGAACTTCTGAAATTGGAAGTGTTTAAAAGTGACTAAGTCTGATCCCAAAGTTCAGAGTCTGATCTATAAATCCTGGTGATGCCCAAGAGACTCAAGGTCATTGTTTCTTTCAAGATCACCTGGTATTAATCTTTTCCATATGGTAGTTTATGAAATCATCCATTGAAAATAGTATAGAATAAAGATTATGAGATTGTATAGAAAGAAGTCTCCTATGGGAATGTTACTTGAACCCTGCAAAATAAAATAAAGAAGATGGATAAGCAAGCATAGAGTTGTTTGAAGTTAATAAAATAGTCTCTGTTACGTTCAAGAATTTAGTTCTGTGCTCAACTGTGGTGGTTACCTTTAGATTAGATTATGCTTTTTTTATTTTCTTATATGTGATGCATTTAGAAAGAATATACGATAATATTAAAATGAGTTTAGATAAAATGGAGAACAATCATTATCTAGACTTACTGGTTTAAGAGATTAATAATACAATCCTTCTAACTAAAATGAAGCTGTTTGAAAGTAATGTTGGTCTTGGAGTGAAAGAGAGAATCTCCTGTTTGGATCCAATGTGTTTGAGTTCTCCTCATTTTTTATAAATGCTAAGAATAGGCACTGAAATAAATGCAGTGGGTTATGAATGGAGTTCTACATTTGTGAGTAATCAGGAAAAGAAAGAAAATGATAAAAGTGAATGATTTACTGAAACCATTAAACCCAAATTGTAGGTATCATAGCAGAAATGTGTTTCCATAACAGAAAGGCAGCAGTACAAAGAAAGATGGACATTCATGGAATTGCAGAGGACAGGTTGGAAGGTGAAGTGTCAGTGTAAGACAGGGGAGAGTGGTTTGGGATTTAGGCAATCAGCACAATCACATGTAAGACAGACATTTAGGAAAGACCCCTGTGTAAGAAGGTGCTGGTAGCCTTTAGAAAAGTAGTGCTGATAGAACTAGTGGTGATAAAGTGTTCACACGCTAAAAGAGTAGTAAAAATAAAGAATAGGGAGTAGAGAATGTTTCAGTGAGAGTAAAAACCACTGCTCCAAAAGAAAGCTGACCCTAAAAGGCGCATGTGATGGATCAACTTGGAGTTTCAAAAAGATGGAAGAGCACTGTTCTTATGATAAAGTAGACAATGGGAGCATATGCTTTTTATGAGTTAACGTATTAACAGTATTTATTTATTTTTTATGTCGCTTTTTTATGATAATTTGTTTTGAATTGCACAATAGTTTTTTACAAAATGCTTTTCTCTGCGTTGTAATAATTGACCTGAATATCTTAAAACACAGGAAATTCCAAGAAATTTGTTCTTAATGAAAAAGTGTGTCCCTACTTTGAAAGCTCAAATAAGTTTTTACAGCATAATTCTATTGAAAAATATATTTTAATCATACAAAAAAGCATAGTTTCCTAATTATTTATGTTGAATTTTTTTTTTAAGTTTTTTATAGTGAATTAAGTGATAGTTAACATAGGAGAACATCAGCTCCTCCATGAATCATAATTTAGCAGTATTTGCTTCCATTCCCTCTGGGTTTTTTTTTGGGTTTTTTTTGTGGCGGGGGGAGTTGAGGGGCAGGATTTGTGCACAAAAACACTCAGGAATATATAATTATTTAAACAACCAAAGGACACATTCTGCAAGCCTGCCTCCTGGCTGCCAGCACCCAGTCCCTCTCTTTCCATGAGTCTAGAGTCCTCACCTGTTCTATTTCTCCATGTCCTCATCTCTGCCTCCATCTCTGGTGTCACTGCTTCTCTGGATAGGGTCCCATACTTTTCTCCCTTGATGTTCCTAATGTCCTCTGTTCCTGGATTGTGAGATTGTTGTTGTTGTTGTTGTTGTTGCTATGTGCCGTGGGGTTGGTTCCGACTCATAGCGACCTTGTACAGGGTTCCCAAGGCTGTAAATCTTTACAGAAGCAGAAAGCCTCATCTTTCTCCCACTGAACAACTGATAGTTTCGAACTGCTGACCCTGAGGTTAGCAGCCCGATTCATAACCACTACACTACCAGAGCTCCTTGGACTATGAGATTATCGCCCCCTTTTTGTTACAAAACTTTTACCTTTATAGCTGTGATAGTCAAAATTAGTCATAATAACAATTATTCACTATTGAATCATAAGAATCTTACTGCCATCTCTTTTCACCAGACCCATCTAGACAAGATGAAAACTATTCAGTGGGACTCCACCTTCTGCCACATACTCATAAACTGAATTCCCTCTTGAAAACTTGTAAGTCAGTCACTTCATGCCTTTATTGCCCTCTCATTTTGGTGTAGTGCTGTTGGCTAATGTGTCAGACTGCAAAGTCATGTGAACTGCAAGGTCAGTGGTTCAAGCTCACCAGCTACTGCTTGGAAACCCTATACAGGGTTGCTATGGGTCGAATTGACTCTACAGCACTGAATCTGCTTTCCCTGGTATTCAGTGGTATTGCTGATGGTGAACCTCACTGCACCTCTACCCTAACTGCCATCAAGCCCAGCCTCCAGTATTGATTTTGCTTGCAAATAACTCGGTATATTTTTTTCCATTCTTTAACTTTTAGTCTGTTCTTGTCTTTGTGTGCTTAAAGTATGTCTCTTGCAGACTGCATATTGAAGGATCTTGTTTTTTCTTATCCATTCTGTCAGTCTCCATCTAGTTCATTTAACCCATTGACATTCAGTGTAATTATCGGTAGGTATGAATTAATTGCTGTCTTTTGTGTGTGTGTGTGTGTATGTGGTGCTCCTAATTTCTTTGTTCTGCATGCCTCTTGTACTCAGTTCTTTTTTTGTGTGTGTTTCTTTCTTGTCAGTTTCTTCACAGTTTTAATGTTTCCATGTTCTTCTTGGATTTTCATTTTCTTGGTATGTTGTGAAGTATTCATTTTCTTTGAGATTACCTTATATTCTATTAATTTTTCCCTCCATTTAAAATATTCTGTTTTATCCTGTAATTTACCTGATGTCCTCACCACCTGGATCTCTGTTACTATGTTTTTACCTTCTTTCGCATTGTAATTGTTTTGATCATAGACTGACCTCTCAGGTCATCTGAATTTTTTCTTAGAGTTTTGTTCTCTTCTGTACTCTTCCATCTGTCAATTGAGTTCTGGGTGGTGCTGCCACATATGTCAATGGCTGGTTGTTGTGTGTTCTCATTGGTCCCAATCCAAAGAACTCCATTTAGGATGTGTTGAAGTGCTAGGTTGGCTTTGGCAAAATCCCTTATCTTCTGTTTATCCAGGAATGCTTTTATTATACTGTCTTTATTGGGTAGACAATTTTGGGTTGGCAGTTTTTTCATTCAAGGTTTTATATATCTCTTCCCATTTCCTTCTTGCTTGCATGGCTTCTGCTGAGAGATCAGAGCTTAATCTGATTGCTTGACTTTGTATGTAATAGTTCTCTTTTCTGTAGCTGCTTTCAGTATTCTTTCCTTGTCTTTGATTTGTCTTGGAAAGCCTGATTATGATATGTCTTGGTGATTTTCTTTTGGGGTCCATCCTTCCTAGGGTTCGTTCAGCTTCTTGAAGGCTTATCTTTTCATTTTTCAGTATGTTAGGGAAATTTTCTTCCAGTGGCTCTTCCACTGTCTCCTCTCTGGACTTGTGTGATTCTTCCTGTTCTGAGTTGCCAATAAATCTTAAGTTATTCCTCGTCCTGTTGTCCCACATAAATGTTAGACTTCCTTCAGATATTTATATCCTTTTTTTCTGTTTGCTCTTCTATGTTAGCAGTATTGAGAGATTTGTCTTTAAACTCTCTTGTTCTGGCTTTCATCTCTTCAGTTTTACTCCTTTGCCCTTTCAGTGCATAGTCCATTTCTGATCTTTTATTATTAATAGTTTGGACCTCTTTTTGCAGGTTTTGAATTGTTTCCTATGCTTTATCTAGCTATTTGATTGTTCCTGTAGCACTTTCCTGACTTCTTCCTTATTCTTCTCAAATCTTCTGTGGAGCGTTTGGATGCATCTCGGTATAAATCTCCCAAATTCCTTCTCAGGCATTTCCAAACCTGTCCTCCTTCCAATGTAAAGTCTAGGTCTACCTCTAGCTCATTTATCTCAGTCACTCTATCTTGTTTCTGGACATGTGCTGACATGTTCAACTGTTTCTTGGGTGTCTTCAATAGCTAGGTGTGATTTCAATAATTAGATGAATGTATGTTGATGTTTTATTATGCTTTGTGCTTACCTCTAGGTAGATGTGATCAGGAGATGGGCTTCCCTTTTCACTTTTCTTACTACTCAACTCAGAGTAACTGTATCAGGTGTTGGCTGCCTATCAGGTGTGTGGCAGCTTGTATCAACTCTTGCCTGGATGATGGGATTTTGTAGGGTGTAATTGTAGCTTGACTATATATGACTGCGATGGTTGTCTCTTCTTGGGTAACGTAAGGAGAGAAAAAGCCCCCTGAAGGTAATAAGGGGACCAAAAAACAATACAGCAACAGCATAACAAAACAAAAACAAACACAGGTTGGATACCATAGTCTATAATCACAGAAAAAAGAAAAAAAAAAAAAAGTCTGTAGCAAAAAATGAGTATGACTTTAATGTCCCTCTCTTGGCTTCTTGCCTTCAAGGCCTCTTGAGAAATTTCAAGATATCACTGTTGTTCCTAATGACATAACTCAGGATTTAACTTTTGGCCTGTTTCCTTTTTAGTCTGTCTCTCACACACTCCAAAATCCCCATTCAAGCTTTTTCCCTAGTAATAAACAGATCAAGGCTGACTGTAGCCGATTTGGTTTTGGGCAGCTGTTTGGTTTTTAGCAGTGCCTTTCCCCTTCTTAGATTCTGCTGAGCAGATCCTTGCGCACGCATAGTAGAACCCTCGAGGGCAGAGGAGTCCACTTACTTAGACACCAGAATGGAGGAGTCCACTCACTAGTCACCAGAATGGAGGTGTGCAGACAGTGAGAGAACAATGAACAGAAAAAAAAAAAAAAAAATGAATGTCCATATCTTTATTTCTGCGAATCAGTCAGACTTCTGCAGTGGGAGCATTCCTCTGATCCTTTACCTCCCACTCTGTCACTCCCAAGATGGACTCTGTGGGAGCAGCTGGGACCAGCAGATCATAAAACACCAGCTTTCTTGCTTCTGCTACAAATTCCACTGGCTGAAAGCCTTTGAACTTTCTAAATATTCCTTTATATGTAATTCAGAGTCCTGGGTCTGTCCCTGAACCGGTTTCATCCGGTATTCTGTGTTATTGCTTGCGAAGTCTGCACCACATTTCTCCCTAATCTGCCATTAAGCCCCACCTCTCTGATTTGTATTCAATTTTATGAAATGCAATTATTCTTTGTTACTTTCACATTAATTTTTATTTTATAGCATCCAAAAGCTACAAACCCATATGCTATTAGCATGACTGTCCTCAAATGTGCCTCTATAGGATTTATGTGCAATGATTTGATTATACCATTACTTTCAAATAACATCTATGTAAGAAATAGTCATGAACAAAGGTTCTCAACATTAAAGATAAAAGATATATGATAAAACTAAAAAAGTAATAATATGATTTATGTTTTTGTTTTGTTTTTTAATTTGTATTTGCATGGTACTGTGGTTTAATGTGGTGGACTGCAAAGTCAGTTTAAACCACAAGGTTCAAGTTCACCAGCCACTCCTCAAAAACCCTAGATAGGGTAATTATAGATCAGAATCGACTTGATAGCTCTTAACAAAAAGAATAACAACTTAAGATTTATCTTAACTCCTCTTAAAGACTCATCTCATGCTAATAAAGCAGATAACAGAAAAAAAGTAAAATCATTAAAACAATGATAAAACATGTTATCCTAGGTCTGAGTTTTTGTAAGACACAATTAAAAATGCAAAGAAACTCTTATTGTCAAATGAGAGCTCTATAAATCATCTTTTTTCTTGTGTAGCCTTGGTTTCAGGCAGCTCAAATAGGATTTTTGTTGCAATAGATTTTAATAGATTGATTACCTCTGGCATAATAAATTATATATTATATCTTTGTTTTTGTTTTGAAGTGCCGTCAAGTCAGTTCCGACCCATAGCAACCCTGTATAGGGTTTCCAGGGAGCAGCTGGTGAGCTTGAACCACCAACCTTGCAGTTTAAATGGCTTTGCAGTCTGGTGTATTAACCCACAGCGCCACACCAGGACTCCAACTCCTAAAGATACAATATATATTTATATCTTTAGGAGTTGAATTTTCTGTTGTTTCTTGCACTTTATCAGTTAACATTCAATGATATGGCTTTAACATCATTAGTTTTCTTATATCTTTTTAAGCACAATGTAAATCATAAATAAATCAAATATGTCATTGTCAAATCATACTAAAGATAAATAAATTGCATCTAAGGAAAATAGCAAGGTAATAAATTAAAGAGAGGAATTGACTAGACTGAGGTTAAAACATAGACTAAATGAATATTGAAATCAGTTTTGCTAAAGAAACCCATGTGCATCACCTTTAAAATAATCTATGGAAGAAAAGAGAACAATAGAATATATTATTTACAAAAATGCTTTAGAATGTAAAAAGCATACAATGAAAATTAATATCTATTATGAGTAACCATCACTCATCTGTCAGCTTATCATACTCTGGTGGCTTACGTGTTGCTATGATGCTGGCAGATATATCATGGGTATTTCAAATACTAGTTGAGTCAGCCATGATGGATAGTTTCAGTGGAGCTTCCAGATTAAGACAGATTAGGAAGAAGAAATGGCAACCCATTTATGAGGGATTAACCACTGAAAATCTATGAATAGCAATGAAACATTGTTGAAGATGAGTCCTCATGTTGAAAGACACTCAAAATATGCCTGGGGAAGAGCTGTCTCTTCAAAGTAGAGTTGACCGTAGTGACCTGGACTGAGCAAGGTTTTCAAGACCTTCATGTGCTGGTGAGGGCGTGACTCAGAATGAGTAGAAACAGCTGAAGATATCCATTAGGGCCAGTGAAAACTGATACAGTAGCTACAATGACAGGCTCAAACATAATAATTGTAAGGATGACACAAGTCTGGGCATCGTTGCATTCTGTTGTACAAGGTTGGAACCAACTTGAAGGTACCTAACAAAAAAAAAAAAAAAAAAAACCACTATTAAGGGTAAGGTAAAAAAGGTCCCAGGTCTGCGAAACTGGAAAACCATTCTCTCACTCCCACAATGTCACTGACAATTTAGCTGACTTTGAGTAATTCTTGATTGTTTTGGATTTCAGTTCTGTATTCTTGATCATGAATAAATTTGATAACTAACCAATAACACCACCACCCATCTATCAGTTAGTCATACTGTGGTGGCTTGTATGCTGCTTTTCCACCTGTAATTTACATACCAGCAGGATCATCCATGCTGGAAAGGTTTCAGCAGAGCTTCGAGACTGAGACAGACTAGGAAGAAGGTTATTGTTGTTAAGTGCTGTTGAGTAGGTTCCAACTCAGCAACCCAGTTTAGGGTTTTCGAGGAAAGACTGGTGAGTTTGACGGTGTGGTTTTTGACCGTGTGGTTCAAACTGACTTTGCAGTCCTGTGTATATCCTCCACTGCCACACCAGATGTCCAGAAAGAAGATTAGCTACTGAAAATCTTATAAATAGCTGCAGAACATTATCTGTTATAGTGCCAGAAGATAAGCCCCGCATGTTGGAAGCACTTACACCAAAATACTTCTGGGTAAGAAATCCTTCCTGAAAATAATACTTTTAGTGATTTGGATAGAGTAAAGATTAAGGGACATTCATTTGGCAATGTGACACAACTCAAAATGTGAAGAAATCGTTGCAAACATCCATTAATAATCAGAACATGGACTATCAGAAGGCTGAACCTAGAAAAATTGGAAGTCATCAAAAATGAAATGGAACACATAAAGACTTATGTCCTAGACATTAATCAGTTGCAATGGACTAGTACTGGTCATTTTGAATTGGACAATCATTTGGTTTACTATACCAGGAATAAAAAATTGAAGAGGAATGAGATTGTATTTATCATCAAAAAGAGCATTTCAAGAACGATCTGTCTTGAAGTACAATGCTGGTTGTGATAGGACAATATCCACACACTTGTGAGGGAAACCTCCATATGATGAGCACTGGAGTTTGAGCCTACTAGTTACTCTGTGAGAGAAAAGTGAGACTTCCTGCTCCCATGAAAATTTAAAGTCTCAGAAATTTTATTATTTAGAATGGACTCAACAGCATTTAACAACGAGGAAAACTAGCTAATATAACTATTATTTAAATTTATACACCAACCCTGAAAGCCAAAGATGATGAAATTGAAGAATTCTGTCAACATATTTTGGCTAAAATAGATCAAATATACAATCTGGATAATTATTAGTGATTGAAATATGAAAGTTTGAAACAAAGAGGAAGAATCAATAGTTAGAAAATTTGGCCCTGATCAAAGAAAGGATGCTGGGCATCACATGGTAGAATTTTACCAGACCAATGATTTATTCAATGAAGATAGTTTCATAAATGATGCATATACAAAGGAACCTTACACAAAAAAGACATAAGAATCAAACTGACTACATCTGTGTGATGAGACTTTGGAAATGTTCAGTAACATTAGTCAAAATAAGGCTATCAACTGTTCATAAGCAAGTTCAGAATGAAACTGAATAAAATTAAAATAAGTCCACATAATTCAAAATATGGCCTCAAGTATATCCTACTTGAAGTTTGAGACCATCTCAGGAACAGATGTGATGCATTAGCCACTAATGATAGGAAAGTAGAGAAGTGTGGCATGACATCAAGAACATCATGTGTGAAGAAAGCAAAAGATCATTAAAAAGATAGGAACGAAAGAAGGACCACAGTAGTTGTCAGAAAGACCACACTGGGTGTCAGGATAGACACTGAAACTTGCCTTTGAGCACAAAGAGGCTAAAGAAACAGGAAGAAATGAAACAAAAGAATTGAACAGAAAACTTCAAAGGGCAGCTTGAAAAGCCAAAGCACTAAAATGAAATGTGCATAGACCAAAGGTAGAAAGCCAAAAGGAAAAAGCACACTCAGCAGTTCTCAAGCTGAGAGAACTTAAGAATAAATTCAAGTTGAACTAGTGAAGGATTCTATGGACAAAATACTGAACCATACAGCAAACATCGAAAGAAAATGGAAGGAATGCACAGAGTAACTGAACAAATAGAATTGGTTGTTGTTATACCATTTCAAGTGTTAACATATGATCAAGAACCCATCAATTTATAGGAAGAAGTCCAAGCTGAATTGACGGCATTGACGAAAAACAAGGATCCAGGAGTTTACAGAATATAAATTGAAATGTTTCTGTAAACGTATGCAATGCCGGAGGCATTCAGTCATATATGCCAAGAAATTAAAAAGTCAGTTATCTGGCCAATTGATTAGAAGAAATCTAATTTGTGCCCATTCCAAATAAAGATGATCCAGTGGAATGTGGAAATCATTGAACAATATCATTAATATCACAGTCAAGCAAATTTTGCTAGAGATAATTTAAAAACAATTGAAGCAGTATATTGACAGGGAGCTGTAAAAAACTCAAGCCAGATTCAGAAGAACTCATGAAACTAAGGATAACACTGCTATTCTCAGATAGATCTTGGCTGAAAGCAGAGAAAGCCAGAAAGATATTTACTTGTGGTTTATTGACTATGCTAAGACATTTCACTATGTGGATAATCACAAACTATGGAAAACATTAAGAAGAATGGGCATACCAGAACACTTAATTGTGCTTATGAGGATCCTATACCGAGATAGAGTCATTAGAACAGGGTAAGGAGATACTGAATGGTTCAAAATCAGGAAAGGTGTGTATCCTTTCAACACACTTATTCAATCTATATGCTGAGCAAATAATCTGAGAAACTAGATTATGTGAAGAAAACTGTGGCATCTGGTTTGGAAGAAGATTTCTTAAAAACCTGCAGTATAATCATGTCAAGGAGATTTTATGAAATTTATTGATTTTCCGTAATTTGGTCAATATGGTGTTGCTCTTTGAATCCCACTACTTGCCAGAGGCAGATCAAATCATTCCAAACATGTCAAAAGCTTAGAAAACACTAAAAAAACAACGAAAAGAACCAGAACAAAAAACAATGAAGCACTTGTAAGAGGACATAAATAAGAAGCAACACCTGCTGATAAAACAAAGTAGAAATTATACTGATGTAGATTCTTTGGTTTTCATTTTATTGTAGTTCTTTTTGCTTCCATAGGTCTGTGGTTATTGAATGTCTTCCAGCTGTCAGTCTGAAATGGACATGGATGAGCCAGTTCAGCCCACCTCTCAATCATCCCAAAGCAAATCAAAGCAGAATCAAACCTTTTTAGAAATTAAGAAAAAAAGTAAAGAATGAGGCTAAAATATGAAGTTTTTATTTCCCTGAGATGCTGTTTTCTGGACTCCTACTGGTGCAAGATATGTTGAAATCCAGAAAAAAGAAATAAACAAGCAAAAAATATTGTTTTTATGATGCATTATCCTCAGAATTTTGCAAGCTAAAAGACAACTTTGGAAGATATCAAATCATAAGTTCTAAAAGAGTCCTGGTGTGGCGCTGTGGGTTAATGCTCTGGACTGCAAAGTCAGTTTGAACTCCATGGTCAGTGGTTCAAGCTCACCAGCTGCTCCTCAGAAACCCTATACAGAGTTGCTATGGGTCAGAAATGACTTGATGGCACTTAACAACAACAAAAAGACTCCCAGCCTCCGTCTTTTAAGGCAAATGCAACTTATTTAAAGTATTGATCAGTGTTATTTATAATTTTATTAATTTCAATATGTTAAATATTGCTTATTTACTATTAAGATAAGCATATTGTTTTGAAACAAAGAAAAACATAAATATTTCTATGTTCTTTTTCTTATATTATTTTCTATGTAATTTGTATTACTTCTCTACTACTAAATCATGCAAGTAGGTAACTAAGTAAACCAGTAACACTCACTACCATCTAGTTGATTCTGACTCATTGCAGCCCTGTATAGGGTTTCTGAGATTGTAAATCTTTACAGAAGAAAGCTTCATCTTTCTCCCATGGAACAGCTGGTGGATATAAACTGTTAACCTTGTAGTTAGCAATCTAGTCCTTATCCTACAGCACCACCAGGACTCCTAAATAAGCTGAGTGCATCTGAAATAGAAAAACAACATCATAGGAATGAAGTTTTAGAACTGGGAGGAGTCTTATTGGTTGCTGTTACTTATAGCAATCCTATGAACAATTAAGTGAATCACTGCCCTATCCTGTGCCATCCTCACAATTGTTATGTTTGAGCCCATTATTGCCACAAGTTGCGATCCATATCTTTGATGGTGCTCTCCATTTTCACAGATGCTCCACCTTACCAAGCATGATGTCTTTCTCCAGAGTCTCATCCTTCCTGACACAACATCCAAACTATGAAAGACAAATCTTGCCATTTGGTTTCTAAGTAGTATTCTGGCTGTATTTCTCCCAAGACAGATATGTTTGTTCTTCTGGCTGTTTACTGTACTTTCAATATTCTTCACCAACACACTAATTGAAGTGCATTGATTCTTCTATGGTCTTCCTAATTTATTGCCAATTTTTACATGCATATGTGACAATTGAAAACACCATGACTTGAGTCAGGTGTACCATTGTCCTTAAAATGACATCTGTGCTCTTTAATACTTTAAAGACAGTTTTTGCAGCAGATTTGCCTGATGAAATATGTCCTTTGATTTCTTGACTGCTGATTCCATGAGCATGTTTGTGGAACCAAGCAAAATGAAGTCTCTGACAACTTCAATCTTCTCTCCATTCATCATGATGTGAGTATTTTCTTTTTCTTTACATTGAGTTACAATCCATATTGAAGGCTTTAGTCTTTGATCCTCATAAGTATTTCAAGTCCTCTTTGTTTTCAGCAAGCAAGATTGTGTCATCTGCATATTGCAGATTGTTAAAGGAATCTTCTTCTAAGCCTGATGCCACATTTTTCTTCATATAATCCAGTTTCTCAGATTATTTGCTCAGCATAAAGATTGAATAAGGATGTTGAAAGGATACACATCTTCCTTATTTTGTACCATTCAGAATTTGCTTATCCTGTTCTAATGATGCCCTCTTTTGATCAGGATTCTTTATAGAATATTTGATCAAAATATTCAGTATAGGTAGTCATACAACAACAGTTCTCGTTTCATGAAAGAGAAAAGTTGTTCATGGAGGCATTTAGCTGCACATTTTACTTCCTCCTCTGATTCCTTTGTTTCTCCAGGTGAATAGAGACCAATTGCAGTGAACTATGAACTATAACAGAAGCACTATTCCTGGGATGTTACATGAAACCATGGCCCTAATATGATAAACCAAGGAACCAAATTCCATGAGGTATTAATAGAAAGATGAGGCTGTCTGTTACAGTAAAAATTTTGTTTTCATTGTTGTTAGGTGCCAACCCATAGTGGTCGTATGTACAACAGAAGGAAACACCATCCGATCCAGCATCATCCTCACAATTGCTGCTATACTTCAGCCCATTGCTTCGGTCACATTACCAATCCATTTTGTTGGTGCCTCCCTCTTTTTCACTGACCCTCTACTTTATCAAGCATGATGTCCTTCTCCAGGGACTGGTCCCTCCTAACATGTCCAAAGTATGATAAACAAAGTCTAGCCATTTTGGGTGCAAAAGAGTGTTCTGGTTGTATTTCTTCCAACACAGATTTGTTCTTCTGGCAGACCATGGCACCTTTAATATTTTTCTCCAACACTATAACTCAAAAGTATCAATTCTTCTATGGTCTTCCGTATTAATTGTCTAACTTACACATGTATATTAGGTTATCGATTGGGTTGGGTCAGGCATATCTTAGTACTCAAACTGACAGCTTTGCTCTTCAACACTTTAAAGTGTTGTTGTGTAGCAGATGTTATAATTGAATACATCATTTGATTTCTTGACTGCTGCTTCCATGAGTGTTGATGGTGGTCCAAGCAAAATGAAGTCTTTGACAACTTCAATCTGTTCTCCATTAATCTTGATGTTATTTATTGGTCTACTAGCGAGGATTTTTTTTTTCCTTTACATTGAGGTGCAACCCAAACTGAAGGTTGTAGTCTTTGATCTACATCAGTAAGTATTTCAACTTTTGTTTGATTTCATCAAACAAGGTTTTATCAACTGCATAGTGCAGGTTGTTAATGAGCCTTCCTCCAATCCTGATACCACATTCTTCACATATTCCAGCTTTTGGATTGTTTTCTCAGCATTCAGATTGAATAAATATGGTGAAAGAATGCAACCCTAGTGCACACCTTCCCTAATTTACCATTATTCAGTGTCTCCTTGTTCTGTTTGAATGACTGCCTCTTGGTCTATGTAAAAGTTCCACATGAACAAAAATTAAGTGTTTTGCAATACTCATTCTCTGCAAAGTTGTCCACAGCTTGTCATGATCCACATAGTCAAAACCCTTTGCAGAGTCAGTAAAGCACAGGTAAAAACTCTCTTTGATATTCTCTGCTTTCAGCCAAGATCATTCTGATATCAGCAGTCTCAGAAACCCTAAAGAACAGTTCCACTCTATTGTATACATGGTCCATATAAGTCAGAATTGACTTGATGGCAATGGGTGGGCTTGGTAAGCAACTTGAGCACCTATTCTTTTTGTTATTATTACCATAGTTATAAATATAGCTATAACAAAATGTTCACCAGTTCAACTCTTTATACATGTATAACTTATTGACAGCAACGGCATCAATCGACTATGCAACTCTACCCTGAATCAATGGGATTTTTCAATAGTTATTCTTAGAAATGCCAAAAAAAAAAAAAAAAAGGGTGGGGGGGGAGTCTAGAGGTCCACGAACTCCTTCAACTCAAACAAATGAGCCTTAAAGATTGGCAGGTATTACATAAGAAAGCAGAATAGATAAAACAGTCTAGGAAGGTAACTTAGCAAAATTCTTAAAGAAATAAATAGTATATAAAGTATGCTTAGAAAACCAAGTGTATTCCTCATAAGTCTGTATTATAGCACTTCTTGTTTATTTCAGTTATGGCAAAATTGGATATCTTAAGGTTATTGCATTTGAGGAGACTCCTACCCTCAACTTCTTTTCTGAGCACTAAATTGAGTGACCAACCAACCAGGTGCCATCCATTCAACTCTAACAATGTGTATTAGAATATGATGTTGCTCCATATGAATTTTTGTTGTTGTTGTTGTTTTTAATTTAAGGTTTTTATTGTGGATTGAGTGAATGTTTACAGGGCACATCATCAGTTTCACATTCAACAATTCATATAACTTGTTTCATTACATTGATTATAATCCCTTCCATATACCATCAATTAAAAGTATTTCTCTCTATCCACTTTAGCTTTTTAAAAAAACACACAAACAAAAAACCCACTCAGGCAT
>NW_006408792.1:2106525-2108233 GCF_000296735.1 Chrysochloris asiatica
TTGCTTCTGCCACAAATTCCCCCAGCTGTGAGCCTTCCAACCTTCTAAGTATTCCTTTATATGTGGTTCAGAGTTCTGGGACCATCCCCTTGGCCTGCTTAGTCGGGTATTCTGTGTTGTTGTTGGCGGAGCTCTCTGCTACACGTCCATCTGATCCGTCATCTTGTTTATTCTCCCCCCATATGGTTTTTAATGGCTGATATTTTTCCAGAAGTACATTGCCAAGCCTTTCTTCCTCTTTGTAGATACAAACCTCTAACCTTTCAGCTAACAGCTAAGCCTGTTTATACTAGCTGGGGACTCTTAGGGACTAACATGACCCTATAATTTAGAACTAATGCACAATGTGCTGTGGCTTAATGTGCTGGACTGCAAAATTGGCTTGAAATGCAAGGTCAGTGGGTCAAACTCACCAGCTGCTCCTCAGAAACCCTATACAGGATCACTATGGGTCAGAACCAACTCGACAGCAGTTAACAATAACAACAACAACACAATACAGAAATTACAAAGATGGTTAGTTTCTTCTTTTAAGAAGAAAACTTGTCACAGAGGTTGGATGAAATAGGCAGGTGTTCTATTGATGAGAATCTTTCCCCAGTGAATATGAGTCAGAGAAATGGGAAATAAGTCTAAGAAAAGAT
This sequence comes from Chrysochloris asiatica, assembly GCF_000296735.1. Taxonomy (NCBI): domain Eukaryota; kingdom Metazoa; phylum Chordata; class Mammalia; order Afrosoricida; family Chrysochloridae; genus Chrysochloris; species Chrysochloris asiatica. Next base: position 2,107,170 of record NW_006408792.1, read on the forward strand.
TTCTTCCCCAACAAGTCCCTCAAATCAACAGTGGTCTCAGATGATGTTTGTACGATTCCTGTGTGGTTGGGGTGTAGTAGTAAGAGATGTGTCCTGAAGGGAGGATACAAAATCTCTAAACAGCCAAGTCAATGGTAAAGCAAGATCCCAAAATGGACCTTAAAGTAATTTCATCAAACTCATTAAGTAAAAATGAGGCAGGTTAATCCATAACACTGAATTATGTCAGAAGTCTCTAACAAGTATCATTTTGTACCTCTATATTTATCCAAGGGTAGTGTAGAAGAGTAAGAAATACTTTCTTAGGGAAAAGTAAGATAGAACACTACCCCCTAAGGAGAGTAAGTTCTAATGTTTGCTCATGCTGAGCATATGGTAAGTAGAAGATATACAAGCTTTGAGGTAGAACTGAAGAGAAAGCAAAATTGCTCTGTATAAAAGGGAATGTGGAATGAGAGGGCTAGGACAAATTTTAATATGAAAAGTCAGAAAGCTGGGGGCCTGGACAACTCTCTTCTTACCACATGGTGGTAAGAAGACAGGTGAAGAGGTGAAGTAATTTGCTGTGTCTTTACAGTTAGCCCTGCCCCAACCATATGTACTAAGAAATTTCTACCACGTAAAAGGACTAAATGCCTTGATGACAATTAATTTATTTTGAAGGCTATGAAGAATTGTTGAGGGTTTTGGCAAGTTTGTTGCAGGGAAAAATAGAAACTATTCTGAGGTATAGCCCATACCTGGACAGGGTAGGATTATTTAGGGGATATAAAGAAATTACATAGTAAATGGATGAGGCATGAGTTTGGACAAGTGGGATTGAGAAAATTACAAATGTCAGGGAATATGTAGCCTTAGATTGATTCTAAGTAAGATTCCGACATGGTATTAGACATTTCAGCTTTTGGGTATTAACGTGAACAGTGCTCAGCCTTAACTGTCACAGGCAGGATGGTGTCTTGTGTGGGATGCCATTCCTGGGGAATGTCCCATGGAACGAATAGGCCAGTTTCTTAGGGAACAGCAGTAGTTTCGCTGATCTCAAACAAAATTTTTATGCTCTT
>NW_006408792.1:2109902-2119767 GCF_000296735.1 Chrysochloris asiatica
TTGCAATCCCACCAGCAATGCAAGAGTGTCCCAGTTTCTCCACATCCCCGCCAGCATTTATTGTCTTCTCCATTTTTCATCTTTGCTGTTATTGTTGGAGTAAGATGATATCTCATTGTTGTTTTGATTTGCATCTCTCTAATGGCTAGTGATCGTGAGCATTTCTTCATATGTTTGTTAAAATTTATTTTTTAAAAATAAAACCACATGACAATAAAATACTTGCAAGCTATTGAGGAAGAGACAGTATTACTGATCATCAATATGAAGCTATAGCGTGTGCCACTCTTTACTGCAGGCTTATGACAGCTGTAGGATATTGGTGATGGTACCCAGCAAAAGCCAATATTCAACAGAGTCATGGTGCCTTCTGGCATTACGGACACTCCTATGTCCTTCGAAGCAGCACTGAGCCCAGCAAAAGAATACGATTACAGGGCAGAGATGATGAAACCAGGCTAATGTGAGGATGAGAGCATGGCCCCATGCTGAGCCCATTGGAATTGTGAGGTTTCCAGGCCTTCAAAGCCTAAGTGAGCAAGAGTAGGCCTTATGGTAGTGGTGATTATGTGCTGTGGAGTCAGTTCCGACTCATAGTGACCCTGTACAGGGTTTCCTAGGCTATAAATCTTTACGGGAGCAGAAAGCCTCATCTTTCTCCTGCAGAACAGCTGTTAGTTTCCAACTGCTGGGCTTATGGAAGGACAATAAATTGGAGCAGCATCAACTTGCCCAGAGGGAATGAACTTGTGTTGAGCAAGAGTGAAACACCCTCTGGGGACTCCAGAAAATACTTTTGTGTTGTGTGTGATTTGTAAGGGGTTTAATCCTATGTAAATGCATTTTAGGGCATGAGGTAGTGAGAGCCCAGTTATTAATGTTAATGTGATCTCATTTGCTTCTACAAGCTGAAGTGGCCTGGGGAAATTTTGGTTTTATTGTATGTAATAGGAGAGCTTCTGACTTTCAAAAAAAGTGGTGACATAATGAAAATAGTGTTCTAGGAAGATTAACTTCCAATTTATGAGGAAACAGAAATGACTTTGGTGGTAGGAAAACATTAGTTACATTGCTTTAAAAATTGAGAAAAAATTCACTGTAGATTTTAAACAAAACTATCCTATTTAACATGCTGATTTACATAATACCTTAAATCAAAAGAAAAAAAATGGCCCCAATTTTGGATTAACTCAAAGAAGTCTCTAAAACTATCATTAATTAAGATTCCCAAAAGTTCTTCAGCCAGAAGCAAAACTAGCTGATTTGAATTTTAGTCTATACTGACTAGCACCTCAGAATAATTGTTAACATTTTGCTTCAAGTATATTGTCAACATCATTCATCTTGACTCGGTTTTTGAATTTTTCTGTTTATGCATACTTAGAAGGCTTACCTAAAATCTGCATAAATAGAAGAAAATGGCATTGTACAAGTTTCCTCTGGATTATTATTTTTAAGTGCCATAGAGTTGGTTCTGACTCTTAGTTACCCAGTATAGGGTTTCTGAGTACAGGACAAATAAAATCATGGCTGACTAAATAATTTCATTAGACAGAAATAAGTCTATTTAACTGCTTTATACATACCTTGTCATATCTTCTTTATGTACAAAATGATGAAGTATAGATGATCTCTAAGCCTTTTTCAATCATAAAATTGAATGATTCTACAGAAAAAAATTTAACTGCTCAAGAATCACTTTATTTTCCTGTATTGGTTAATTTTTTTAATGTCCCTTCTTCTCATGCTTTGTAGAAAATATTCTCTTTTATCTAAGCAAATTCTTTCTTCATTTCTTACAAAATAGTTTTTCTAAAAAGGCACACCACTACTTGCATGTTGAGAATTGAGAGCATTAAGGAAGAGAGGAGTAACTTTTGCCTAAATGAAGCTTCATTAGGAAAAAATGAACTAATCAGTGTTCTCTGAGGAAAATTCATCTGTTCAGAAGGGCATAGCCTCTGCTGCTACACATACTTAATATAATCTATATTATTATTAAAATTACTACATAAATATAGATACATATATATTTACATATTTGGGATGCAGCTAATGGACCATATTTTACTGCTTAGTATCAATTCTATCTGGAATTTCTAGCTTTTGTGATATTGCATTTGAATATGGATGAGATAAAACATTCAAGAAAATATAGTGTACACCATGGTCCTGGAAATATGAAATAAACTTGTTAAACAGAACCTTCTGAAAAGTACCATATTATGTAGTGAGTCCATCAGTACATAATAACAAAGTTGAAAGATCAATTCAAGTCTCATCCAGTAGCAATCCATTTTATTAAAAAAATTATATATATGCAAAGTATTTAGCATTCATCAGAAACATACCTATATATTAATTCAGCACACAGAAGTTGAAGTTGAAAACATTTATGAATAATTATTTGGTTCATCAAATACCTAGACTTAAACCATAAATAGCACAAGATTGCACAGAATCATAGATGGTATGATTCCTGTCTTTCATTTAGAAAAGGAAGACTGGAAAGGGAAAGGCAGGAACAGTTATACAAGATACGGCTATCAAGAAACATCATCGTGTAATAGCATGAAAGAAGCAACTTAATAGCCATTTAAATAATTGATAAACTTTGCTAAATGCAAAAAAATATTTTCTGAGTAACATCCTATAATTAAAGGATAAACAGAAAAGGGAGAACAAGAGTACAAGTATTAAAATTTACTATAACTTTGTCAATGTTTATCTGACACTCACAACCTCCAATGATGCAAGTACTGTAATTACTTTAAAACGAAGCCTAACAGAATATCATGTAATAAAAATTTTAGGAAATTCCATTTTAGCATGAGAGAGAGACATGGATGCCTGTGGGCATATGTAAAGACACTAGATTACTGACAAATGGAGAACACAACAGCAAAAATATTAGGCTAGGTATTTTTTTTCTTCCATTAAAAACAAACAAACAAACATGTAGTATAGACAATTAGAAGCAAGCAGAAAAGACTCCTATTAAAGACAAAACAAAACAGATCTTGTTGAACGATTACAAAGCTATTGTGTAAAGAGAGAGAATGTGGTAAAGTATCTGGGAAAGATCAAGCAAATATTATTCAATGAAAATGGGAGGAAATCAGTAACTGTTTTCTGCTCCCCTCTTTTCTATTACCATTATTTTTCTGTACTTTCTTTTTCTTTTTCATTGAAGATCATCTTTTGTCTTTTGGGTAATTAACAAAAAATCAATGGCAATGTGGAAGCCAAAAGTTCAGACCCAGATAGTATAACCAATTAAATACAAACACACAAAACTTTCAAAGTCTTCAAAATATAAATGAAGCAAAATATAAATGAAGCAAACATTTCAATTATATCTATTAAAGTGGAAGCAAAAACATAGTCACAGAAAAAGTTTGCATGTACAAGAGAACTTAGGCAGAAACAAAAAAAAAAAGAGAGAGAAGAAACAAAGCCCGAAAGAGGAGAAAATGTTTTGTTCTTAGGTGACATCAAGTCAGTACCGAATCATAGTGACCTTATGCACCACACAAAGAAACACTGCCAAGTTCTGCACCAAGCTGACAATCATTGCTACGTTTGAGCCCATTGCAGCTGCCACTGTGTCAATCCATCTTGTTGAGTGTTTTCCTTTTTTTTCTCTGACCCTTCACTTTACCCAACACGATATCATTCTCCAGGGAGTGGACACTTTTGATAATATGTCCAAAGTATGAGAGACAATGTCTAGCCATTCTGGCTTTCAAAGAGCATTCTGCCTGTACGTGTTGCAACACAATTCTTTTGGCAGTCCTTGGTACTTTTAATATTCTAGTTCAACACTGAAACTCAAATGCATCAATTCTCCAACAGTTATTTATTCATTGACCAACTTTCACATACATACAAGGTTACAGAATACTATGGCTTGGGCAAATTGCACCTTAGTCCTCAAACTGACATCTTTGCTCTTGAGTACTGTAGAGAGGTCTTGTGCAGCAGATTTGTCTAATGCAATACATCATTTCACCTCTTGGCTCCTGCCATGAGTGTTGATGATTGATTCTAGCAAAATGGAGCCTTTGACAACCTTAATCTTTTCTCCACATATGGATGTTGTTTATTGATCCAGTAGTGAGGAATATTGTTTTCTTTATACTGTGGTGCAACCCATATCAAAAACTGTGATCTTCATCAGTAAATAATTGAAATTTCCTTCAGTTCAGCAAGCAAGGTTGTATCATCTGCATATTGCAGGTTATTCATGACTCTTCCGCCAGCCCTGATGCCACATTTTTCTTCATATAATCCAGCTTCTTGGATTATTTGCTCAGCATACAGATTGAATTGTTGTTGTTGTTAGGTGTCATCGAGTCAGTACTGACTCATAGCGACCTTATGCACAGCAGAACAAAACACTGCCTGATCCTGGGCCAACCTCACTACTGTTGCCACTTGGCCAATCCATCTCTTTGGGGGTCTTCCTCTTGACTGAATGACTATGGTCAAAGAATACAACCCTGGTACATACTTTCCTAGTTTTAAACCATTTAAACAAGTGTTCCCTTGTTCTATTTGATCTATTTGATCAAACCAGGTGTCTCTTGGTCTATCTACAGGTTCCTCAAGAGCACAATAAAGTGTTCTGGGATATTCATTCTCCACAATGTTGTCTGTAGCTTGTTATGAACCACACAATCGAAAGGCTTTTCATAGTCAATAAAGCACAGGTAACCATCTTTCTGGTATTCTCTGCTTTCAGCCAAGATCCACTGATACCAACAATTATATCCTCTTCTAATTCCAGCTCAAACCTCTGGAAGTTCTCTGTCAATATATGGTTGCAGTTGTTTTTGTATTATCTTTAGAAATTTTTACTTGCAATGATATTAAACTTATTGTCCAGTGATTTCCACATTCCATTGAGTCACCTCTCTTTGGAATGGGCACTTATATGGATCTCTTCTAATCTGTTGGCCAGGTAGTTGTCTTGGAAATATCTTGACATAGATGAGTGAGTACCTCCAGTGATGCATCAATTTGTTGAAAGATTTCAGTTTGTATCCCATCAAGAGCCAATGATACTGAAACAAGTCCAAGGTGCATTGAATTCACTTGATCATATGCTAAGTCTTGAAATGGTTGAACATTGAATTTTTCTTTTTGGTGCAGCAACTCTACATTCATTCCATCTTCCTTTCATGATTTCTGCACCATTCAATATTTTCCTCATAGAATCTTTCAGTATTACAAGTCGAGCCTTGAATTTTTTCTTCTGTTCCTTCAGTTTGCAGAATGCTAAGTGTATTCTTCCCTTTTGGTTTTCTAACTTCAGGTCTTTGAACATTTCTTTATAATATTTTATTTTGTCTTATTGAGTTGCCCTTTGGAATTTTCTCTACAGCTGTTTTACCTCCTCATTTCTTTCATTTGCTTTAGTATCTCTACACTTAAGAATAAGTTTGAGAGTCTCTTATGACATCCATTTTGGTCTTTTCCTTCTTACTTGTCTTAATGACATTTTGTTTTCTGCCTGCATGATGTTCTTCGTGTTATCCCATAACTTTTCTGGTCTTCAGACTTTTACTGCCTAATGTATCAAATCTGTTCTTTAGGTGATCTCTAAATTAAAATGGGATATGTTCAAGATCATATTTTGGCTCTCGTGGACTTGTTTTCATTTTCTTCAGGTTCAGTTAACAGTGTTACACTGCTATTCATAAAATTTACAATGACTAAATATATGTAAGCAGTCTGTTTCTTTTTTTTCTCCCTGGCCTGTCTTTGTCTGGAAGCTCAGCTGAAACCTGTTCGCCATGGGTGACCCTGTTGGTGTTTAAAAGACCTTTGGCATAGCTTCCAGAATCACAGCAAAATGTAAGCCACCACAGTATGAAAAACTGACAGATGAGTGGTCTAAGAGAAGAGAATAGGATGGTGTTATTTCACTCAAAAAGATTTGTTTTACTAAATATATAGAATTTATTTATAACTTTTATTAGGCTATCTGGTTTATTCCTCACAACTCTAGCCTGATTATAACTATTCTATATATATATATATATTCTTATTACATGGGAAATATTCTGTAAAACATTTTGTAATTCAGAGAGGTAAAAAACGGCTACATATTAACATGGTGCCCTGAAAGTGGTTCTATCTATATTTCTGAAACAGTAAATCTTTATAAGAGCAAAAAGTCTCACTTTTCTCTTGCAGGGTAACTGGTGGGTGAATTTCTGGGGCTAGAAGTCCAGTGATTAAGCTATAGCACCATCAGCACTCCAATATATTACCTAAGCTAGGCTGAATTGTTGTTGTTGTTGCTAAGTGCTGTCAAATCAGTTCCTACACATAGCGACCCTGTATAGGGTTTCCAATGAGCAGTTGGTGAGCTTGAACCACCAACCTTGTGGTTCAAAGCCACTTAGCATTCCAGTGCATTAACTCACAGCGCCACACCAAAATTGTAACGAAAAATTCCTTAAGTATCAGGGACTTAAAATGAAAATAAACATTGAGTGTCTATTCTAAGTTTCCTTGTATGATGCTTGTATTTTGGTGTGATACTGAAGGATAAGCACTGGATTGCTAACTACAAGGTTTGCAGTCCAAACCCACCAGCTGCTCCTTGTAATCCCTAAATAAATAGAGTTACTATAAGTTGGAACCAACTCGATGGCACTTAACAACATGTTGTTTCTTTGTAAGTCATATAATTACACCTCACTTTAAGGAGGAATGTGAGATACAGGTCAATGATGTTCCTGGAAAGAACAAAACAGAAATATCTCATTGATAAATACCCCTACATGATTATCAATTTGTGTGTAATTTTCTATTCTATTATTTTTTTAACTAAGAGCTCATCAAATAAAGCTAAGACAAAGATTGGTATATAAAAATTTCCAATACATATTCTTAGATTATGAACTCCACAAGATAAGTGGAATACATTTGTTAAAATGTTTAGCTCATTTTGACCTTTTTGGTATGTCTTGGAAAATTCTCTTCTTGAAAAACATTGTAGAATCATCACAGTTCCATAAATCCTTATAAATATTCTCATCCTACTGTCATTAAGACAATTCTGACTCATAGTAACCTTACAAAAATGTTGTTGATATTGAAAATCTTTATGACAGCTTCATTGTTTTCTTGCAGAGCAACTAGTAGTTTCGAACCACAGAATTTATAGCCCAACTCCTAACCCACAATGCCACCAGGGCTCTTTTTATAATTTAAATTAAACATTCTTAAGTAAGAAGACAAGATAGAGAACAAGTAGAAGAGTTAAAGAAAACCCTTGTTCTCTATCTTGTCTACTTACTTAAAAATGTCTAATTTTCTGGTACCTCATTCAAGTTCTTTTCCTTACTATTTTTCTCTTATTGTCAATGAAATGTACTGTTGTTTTTCTGCTTACGTATGCTTTAACTACATGGGGAATTTAATCACTATTATGGTGAATTTTTTTCTCAGAAGTATTTTCTACCTAATTACATGAACTTTACCCATTCATCCTGAGTTTGGTACACATTGTATAATTTCTAAAAACTTTTCTAGAATTGAATTCTATGATACCTATAAATTTCTCTGACATAAATTCACAGGAAATTACTCTTCTGAAATCTAATAATATTTGGGAAGTGGTAGTTCAGTGATAGAATTCTTGTCTTCCATGCATAAACCCAGATACAGTTCTCATCTAATGCACCCATGTACAGTCACCATCCAGCTGTTAGTGGATGCTCATATGTTGCTATAATACTTAACAGATTTCAGTTCATATTCAGGATTGAAATGGATTAGCAAGAGAAACATGGCTTAAAGTCAAATACATGGAAACTAAATAGCATACTGCTGAAAAGCGACTGGGAAGTAGAATAAATTAAACATGAATTCACAAAGTTCCTAGAAACAATCGAGAATAAAATCACAACATACCAAAATCTTTGGGACACAACGAAAGAGATGCTGATTGGGCAATTTATTGGAATAAATGCACACATCCAAAAAGACAAAAGAACCACAATTAACACATTAACACAGCATCTACAACAATTAGAAACAGACCAACAGAGGGAACCTACTGCCACCAAAAGAACAGAAATAATAAAAATTAGAGCAGAAATAAATGACATAGAAAACAGAAAAACTATAGAAAGAATTAAAAGAACAAGAAGCTGGTTCTTTGAAAGGATTAACAAAATTGACAGACCACTGGCAAACCTAACAAAAGAAAAGAGGGAGAAGACACAAATAACTTGCATTAGAAACCATATAGGTAATGTCAAAATGGAGCCAACAGAAATCAAAAGGATAATAACAGAATGCTATGAACACTTAGAAAACTTAGAAGAGATGGATACATTTTTAGAAAAACATGACCTACCAAACTTATACAGAGTGAAGTAGAAAACCTGAACAGACCCATAACAAAAGAAGAAATTGATCAGGTCATCAAAAAACTCTCAACCAAAAAAGTCCAGGTCCAGATGGCTTCACTGGTGAGTTCTACCAAACATTCAAGGAAGAGCTGTCACCAATTTTACTCAAATTATTCCAGAATATAGAGGAGGATGGAAACTTCATAATACATATTATGAAGTAAGCATGACCATCATACCAAAACCAGGGAAGGACATCACTAAGAAAGAACATTATAGAACAATATCCCTCATGAGCATAAATGCAAAAATTCTCAACAAAATCTTAGCTAACAGAATCCAGCATCACATCAAAAACATCATGATAATACATCATGATCAAGTGGGATTCCACTTGGAAGGACAAGCAGACCAGCCTGGAGCAGCTAGAAGAACACAACATATGTCTTGAAAGAAAGACTGACAGGAAAAATACAAAACAATAACAGCAGCCCAACTGATTACTTCAAGAACAAGCAGGTTGCTCATCCAGGAGACAACAAGGCAAGTGGTTGGGTCCCCTCAGGGCAAACCCCCTTCCAAGATTAAGACTCAATGGAAATACATGCTCTGATTGGGGAACACATTCATCACCAATTAGGGGAAATGAGGGAAAAACAGGAATGAAGCTGTGAGCTAAGCTCTACAAAGTTCAATAGACTCCTGTGAACCCTGGTGGAGACCTGGTCAGCCAATAGCATGGCAAGACCTGGGGACTCTTGGGCCCATAGTCAGTGACATAGCCACAGAGGACTAGAGTGGAGAGTGAAGCATCCAGTTGATTAGAAGAGAGGGCATATGCACAAGAACACCCACACTTGCAGATTATACCCACTTGACCTGGCTTCAATTACTGGATGATCAGATCTCAATTAGAATAAGAAAGAAGAGGAAAAAAGAGTAATCTGATACAATTTGATAAACTTGTACTACACCTATGGGTGCAGTAGCTCAAAAGAGGGAACAAATCTTTACAGTGAGGATCATTCTCACCCCCTCCATACACAGAATAGACAGGGGTGGGCAACATGGACATTGACTACCCAAAATGGGGGCGGCTACAAAGGTAAGAAGTGACTAGCTTACAAACTTTCAATAGGGAACCTATTGATCCAGAGGGTGTGGAGGAAGGTAGAATTTCCACTGAGTAGTATGTAATCTGTCTGGGTGGGGATGTGGATAGGTCTCTTGTGATATAATAGTGAATAATTATTATCGGTACTGATTGTGAGGGTTGGAAATGTAAAGGTAGATGTTTTGTAGGAAAAGGAGGGGAGTGATTGACTTTGCAGTCTAGGAGCAGACGTCCCTGGGACCATCAAGGGAGAAGAGTGAAGAGCGGGACCCTACCCAGAGAAGCAGTGACACCAGATATGGAGGCAGAAATGATGACGTGGAGAGACGGAGCAGCTGGGGACTTTAGACCCAGAGAGGGAGAGGGGCTGTGTGCTGAC
>NW_006408792.1:2119867-2139289 GCF_000296735.1 Chrysochloris asiatica
GGGATTGTAACCATGGCAATGAAATGATATATGGTAGGATTAATGTAAAGCTAATGTTCTCCCATGTAAACTATCACAAAATTCACAATAAAACATTTAAAAAATAAAAAAAGAGAAGTCTGGCAATGTACTTTTGAAAATTATCTAGTAAGCACTCTATTCACAACTGATCTTGGGTATACCCAGGACCAGGCAGAGTTTCATTTCATTGTGCATGAGGCCACCATTAGTTGTTGGCTGTCAGTCAAAAACAACAAATTATTTATTGCTTTGAGGAAGTACTCTAACTTGGAAGTTGGATGGAAGACATATTGATTAAAGATTCCATACAAGAGCAGATATTATGCAGTAATTTATCCAGACAAAGTTCCAAAGATTAAAAACTAGAATTAATATTGTTTCTCTGAGTCTATCAGTAACATAAATTCAGGAATTCACAGTCAAGGTCTGATAGCAGCCATCTGTAATATCAGAAAGAAGGCAACCCTTTTCCAAGAACAGTATTAGAATCTGATAGCTGAACTAATGCATCTCTGATCTTCATCATTGCCATTTTATCTCACAAAAAAGTAGAATTAAAAGTTGATGGTCAGTGATGAAGACACAAATCCGCAAATCCACCAAGTGTTGAGCTTCCTCCTGTCCCTCCTCTGCCCAGTAGTCTTCAACTGAATGTGAGCTCTTGCCTCAAGCTATTTACACCATGATCAGGCTAGTAATTAGCAAAATGTTTAATATAATATAGAAGCAATTAGGAGGTGATAACATGCAATTAAGATGTGTTTTCAGATTAAAGATTTTATAGTGCTCTTTTTCTTGAAAAGATAAAGTGCCTTTCTCAAAATGTCAAACTGCAGTGATTTAATCTGAATTATTTTCAATTAATATGCATGTATTCTTGCGATGCATTCACCGTTGTTATTGACATTGATAAATTAAGCTCATCCCAGCTGAATTTATCCTTGAGTCGCTCTATATTTCCTGAATGTCAGCTCTTCATTCTTTTTTTTTTTTTTTTTTTCTTCTTTGCCTACAAACTGTGAGAGATCTAACTCTAAATCCCCTGATTCATCCCTGGGATTACAGTGATGTGTCAGTTTGGAAGAACAATAATCTGAAAGGGCATTGTTATAAATAGAGTGTTAGAATATAATTGTTTGTCATGTCATTTCTCCCCTTTAAATTCCCTTGAGTCCTGTTGAAGTAATTTAGACAGCTAAGATGACAAGAGTCTTGAGACTGTACTTATAGAGTTGTCCAACACATCTTTAGCCTACTCTGCCTTTTGAGACCATCTCATCTGCAAAGAAGGAAATGCAAACATCAAATGAGTTTTGACTACAGTGTGGATTTAATTTGAGAGTTTACACAAGCCAGTCTTTGTATATCACAAGCATTATGACTTCTAATTCATCTGCACTTGTTGGAACAATGGCTATTAAATGCCATTCAAAATTAATTAGAAATGTTCATGAGTGAGCACAGCAGCTATTGAAGGTAACTTAGAGGAATTAAATATTTAATGTGTAGGTGTTTTTATTGTACAGACAATGTGCAGATAAATAAATTGGGGGTGAAATACTCACTATTTAGAAAAAAATACCTCAGGAAATTGATTCATTATATTTGAGTTATAGCCATTTGTAAATTAATATTAATAATAATGTATATTATATCAATAGATGACACATTAATGTAATAAAATTAGAAAGAAATGTTTCTTTGTAAGCAGTATGTAGAGAGATTCTAAATTTGAGAATTATTATCTTATTAAGAAAAACTTAATTTTACAATGAGCATAGCAATTAAAATAGCATCTTTGCAAGTTGTGAAAAAATGTAATTTATCTAGTTAACAATTTATGAGTTAATGAGTATGCCTTATGTTGTGATGGATTTATAAATATATTTATTAGACATAGTAAATAGATACTTATTTTAGATTTGTCTGGATATATTTTACCTTTTCAAATTCATTAAAATGAATAAATTCAATTTTTGTCAATAATTGCTATATTTTATGAAGAAGAGCTTGCAACTTATTTAATTGGCAGATTGTGAATTAAAGCCATAACTTTGTACACATTAATTGTGCATTGAGGTAGAAGCACAGTATTTTTTAGAACTTTTTATTATGAATTGAATAAAAGTTTTCAGATATGATCATCAGTTTTATATTCAACAAATAATATACTTTGTTTCATGTCAATGATTGCAATCCCCTCCATGCAACAACAGTTAGCATACTTCTATAGCATTCCTATTTCCATTCCACCCATCTTCCCATTACCACTTAGGTAAGTGTTGCCTTCTTAAATGATTGGTCTTTCCATGGTGACCATACCTTGGTAGTGTTGTTCTCCCTCCTATATAACTACTGCTTGGCTGAAAATAGGGACGTTCCATTCCAGACCTGAAAGATGGTTGAGGGTCAGAGTCTCAGATTCCTCCAGTCTCTTATGACCAGTAAGCCAGGGTTTTATTGTTTTGTTTTGTTTTTTTAATTTTGTGATTTGTTCCATATTTTTCTCTTACTTTATCCAAGATCTTCTAATGTAATGCCTTTCAGAGCTGTTGGTAGTAGTAGCCAGGTATCATTTAGGTTCACCTGCTCCCTTGGATTAGTTGATTCCAAACATTTTCAATTATCATCACTCATCTTTCTGTTGCACATGGAGAGATCAATAGTTGAACCTTAGATGACCACTCAGGAGCTTTTAAGATCCCAGTCACTACTCATCAAAGTTGAATGTGGACCATTGTCTTTGTGGACTATGTTATGCCAATTGGCCATGGTGTTCCCTGAAACTATAGTCCTGAAACCCTAGATGCAGAAACTCACTGCCTGTCAGGTGTTTTTTAATATCTAAGTTTTTTTTTTTTTATCATTTTACCTCCTGTATACTCCACCACATTTATAGGTGTGTTTGCAGCAAAGGTAAATACCCATACATAAATATCCTCTTTCAAACTACTATGTATATTTCAAACTACTCTTCCTTCCCACACTGTTTAGTCTGTGTATCTACTCATGAAACTACCCACATAACACTGTCGTTCCATGTTATGTAAATGACACTATTAACTACTATCCCCTTAAGACTTTGCATAACTCCTTGTGTCTTCACCTGTCTTCATCATTCTTCTGCCAACCTCCATCTTCTTATACATTGGTTTTCATATTATGCAAGCTAACATGTATCTATCCTCTAGCCAGTGAACTACTCTTTCTTTGACATCACCCTTGTTGTTGTTGTTAGGTACCATCAGGTCTGTTCCAACTTATAGTGACCCTATGAACAACATAACAAAGCATTGCCCAGTTCTGTGTCATTCTCACAATTGTTGTTACACTTACGCCCATCGTTGCTGCCACCATGCTGATCCATCTCATTGGGATCTTCCTCTTTTTCACTGACCCTCCCTTCACTTTAGCAAACATAATGACCTTCTTCTGAGAAAATATCCAAAATATGAGAGAAGTCTTGCCATCCGGGCCGATACAGAGCATTCTGGTTGTACTTCTATCAACACAGATTTGTTTGTTCTTCTGGCAGTCCATCATACTTTCAATATTTTTCTCCAGTACCATAACTCAAATGCATCAATTCTAGCATATTCCTTATTCATTGACCAATTTTCACATGCATATGAGCCTACAGAAACATCTGGCACACACCTTTCCTGATTTTAAACATTCAGTATTCCTTTGTTCTGTTTGAACGACTGCCACTTGGTCTATGTACAGGTTCCTCATGAGCACAATTAAGTGTTTTGGAATACCCATTCTTCCCAAAGTTATCCATAACTTATCTTGAGCTACACAGTCAAAAGCTTTTTCATAGTCAATAAAGCACAAGTAAACATCTTTCTGGTATTCTCTGCTTCCAGACAATATTCATCCAATGCAAGCAATGACATCTCTAGTTCCACATCTGCTTCTGAATCTGACTTTATTTTCTGGCAGTTCCCTGTCGATGCACTGTTGTCGCCATTTTTAAATTATCTTCAGCAAAAGTTCACTTGCTTGTGAGATTAATGATATTGGTGAATGATATCCACACTTCATTGGGTCACCTCTATTTGGAATGGGCACAAATAAGGATCTCTTTCAATTGGTTGGCCTGGAAGCTGTATTACAAATTTCTTGGCATAAATGAGTGAGAGCGCCTCCAGTGCTGCATCAGTTTGTTGAAAAGATTTCTATTTGTATTCTGTCAGTACCTGGAGCCTTGTTTTTTGTCACTATCTTCAATGCACCTTGGATTTCTTTCAGTACTATCGGTACTTGGTCATATGCTACCTCTTGAAATGGTTAAGCATTGACCATTTCTTTTTAGTAGAGTGACTGTGTATTCTTTCTATCTTCTTTTTATGCTTTCTGCATCATTCAATATTTTGCCCATGGAGTCCTTTAGAATTGATAATTGAGGCTTGAATTTTTTCTTCAGTTCTTTCAGTTTGAGAAATGCAGAGCATGTCCTTTCCTTTTGGTGTTCTAACTCCAGGTCTTTGCACATTTCATAATTCTTGACTTTATCTTCTTGAGCTGCCCTTTGAAATTTTATGTTTAGCTCTTTGACTTTCTCAATTTTTCCATTTGCTTTAGCATCTCTGTGAAGGAGAGCAAGTTTCAGTGTCTCTTCTGATATGCATTTTGATCTCTTCTTTATTTCCTCCTTTTTTTTTTTAATGACCCTTTGCTTTCTTCCTATATGATATTCTTGATGTCATCCCACATTACTTCTGGCCTTCAGTGTCTAATGCATCATATCTATTCTTGAGATGGTCTCTAAATTCAGGTTGGACATGTTCAAGGTCACATTTTGGCTCTTGTGAATTTATTTTAATTTTCTTCAGCTTTATTCTGAACTTGCACATAAGCAATTGATAGTTTCACAGACTGTCCCTGACCTTGTTTTGACTAATAATATTGATCATTTCCACTTTCTATTCCTATATATGTAATCAGTTGTGTTCCTGTGTATTCTATATGGCTAGATCCACATCTTATATGCTGTTCAAAAAAGGTATTTGCAATGAATAAGTGATTGGTCTTGCCATACTTGATGAAATCTCCAGCATCATTCCTATTACCATGGTCATATTTTCCAACTGACATTTCCTCTTTGTTTCCAACCTTCACATTTCAATCACCAGTAGTTATCAATACATGTTGATTGCTTGCTTGATCAATTTCAGACTAAGAAGTTGGCGGAGTTCTTCAGTTTCATCATCCTTGGCTTTCGTGATTGGCACATAATTTAAATAATAGTGGTATTAACTGGTCTTCCTTATAGGTGTATGGTTATTAGCCTATTACAGACATCTTAAAATGTTATTTTTTGATGAATGTGATGCCATTTATTTTGAATGTGTCATAGTAGACCATATGATTACCAGATTTGATATGACCAATACCAGTCCATTTCAGCTCACTAATACAGAGGTATTGTTTATTATGTGTTCCACTAGATAATCCCTATAGTCATGGAAACAAAATATTCAAATTTTAATTTACCATTATATTTCATCCAAATATAAGAAACATACCAAACTTTATATATTTGGCAGTACTGTACATTTTCAGAGGACACATGCCATAGGCAATGTGAAAATGTGTTCTATGTCAACAGAGGAGTTCCTTGAAAGAGGCATCAGCAAAGGCATCATCAAGACACTGGTCTGCTTTCATTGTTTCAATACTGGGCATAGTTATGTGGATTTGTGGATTATGGCTTTTGATTTTAATTATGGCATTTTTGTTCTTGCTAGGTGCCATCAAGTTGATTCCCACTTAAAGAGACCCTATGTACAACAAAACAAAACACTGCCCATTTCTACACTATCCTCACAATTTTTCCTATGCTTGAGCGCATTTTTACAGTCACTATGTTAATCCATTTCTTTGAGGGACTTCCTCTTTCTCTGAATCTTTACTTGATACAGTGGCAGCAGCAAAGAGCTCAAATGTAATAACAATTTTGAAGATGACACAGAATCTGGCAGTGTTTTTTTCTGCATAGGGTGGCTATGATTCTAAACCAACTAGACAGCACCTAACAACAACTGCTTGATCAAGCACGAGTTCCTTCTCCAGTACTGGTCCCTCCTGATGACATTTCCTAAGTATGTGAAACAAGTCTTACTGCCCTTACTTCTAAAGAACATTTTGACTGTACTTCTTCCAAGACAAATTTGTTCATTATTCTGGCATCGCATAGTATATTTAATATTCTTTACCAATGCTTTAATTCAAATGCATCAATTCCTCTTTGATCTTCCTTATTCATTTTCTGATTTTCAAATGTGTATAAGGTTTAAAATGAGATTTAAAATGCTATTGCTTAGATTAGGTGCACCCTAGTCTTCAAAGTGACGTCTTTGCTTCTTAATACTTTAAAGACTTTTGCAACATGTTTGTCCAAGAAAATACACTGTTTGAGTTTTTGGTTTTTGGGGTTTTTTTACTATTGCTTCCATGGGTATTGGTTGAGGATCCAAGTAAAATGAAATCCTTGACAATTTCAATCTTGGCTGAAAACAGAGAATACCAGAAAGTTGTTTACTTGTGCTTTGTTGACTATGCAAAGCATTTAGTTGTGTGGATCATAACAAACTATAGACAACATTGAGAAGAATGGGGATTCTAGAATACTTAATTATGCTCATGAGGAACCTGTACATAGACCTAGATACAGACATTCAAACAGAGCAAGGGGATACTAAACTATCTTAAATCAGAAAAGATATATGCTAAGATTGTTAATTTTCACCATATGTATTCCATCTGTATCTGAACATATAATCTGAGAAACTGGATTATATGAAGAAGAACATGGCATAAGAATTTGAGGAAGGCTCACAAACAATCTGCGATATGCAGATACCACAACTTTACTTGCTGAGAGTGAAGAGGACTTGAAATATTTACTGATGAAGATCGAAGATTACAGCCTTCAGTATGAGTTGCATCTCAATGTAAAGAAAACAAAAATCCTTACACCTATAAATAACATCATGATAAATGGAAAAAGATTGACATTTTCAAAGACTTTGTTTTGCTTGGATCCACAATCAGTACTCATGCAACAGCAGCCAAGATATCACACTACATATTGCAATAGGCAAGTCTGCTGCACAAGATCTCTTGAAAGTGTTCAAGAGCAAAAGCGTCATTTTGAAGACCAACATGTGCCTGAAACATGTATTTTCAATTGCCTCATATGCATGCAAAACTTGAACAATGCATAAGGAAGACCATGAAATAATCAGTGAAATCGAATTATAGTGTTTGCAAAGAATATTAAAAATACTGTGGACTGCCAGAAGGACAAACAAATCTGTCTTGGAAGAAGTATGACCTGAGTCCATCTTAGAAGGGATGCTGGCAAGAGTTCATCTATCTTTCCTTGGAGTGAATAATTATATTTGGGACCAGTTGTAGAAGACCATCATGCTTGTTAAAGTGGAGGGTCAGCCAAAAAGTGGAAGAAACCAAAGAAAACGATTTGGCATAATGTCAGCACCAATGGGCTCAAATATAGTAATGAGTGTGTGATTGGCCCAAGACCGGGCAGTGTTTTGTTCTGCTGTACATAGAATTGCTATGAGCAAAACCAGCTCAACAGCACTTAAATGCAACATTTCATCTTGCAAAGGTTCATGTGTATAACCAGTAATTATCAATGAATTTTTGCTATATGTTTAATAAATATTCAGACTGAAAAGTTGGTAGAATTCTTCTGTTTCATCATCATTGGCTTTAATGGCTGGTGTGCACATTAATAATTGTCCTATTAAATACCCTTAAGTGCTTTTCTTGTAGGTGTATGTATATTAACCTATTACAGACAACATTGTATTTAAGATACTTTTTGACAATATATCCATGCCATTCCCTTTGATTTCGTCATTCCCAGCATAGTGACCTGCATGCTTGTCCAATTAAAAATGGTAACAGTTCATTTCAGCTCAATGATGCCGTGGATATCAAACTTTATGTGTTCCAATGTATTTTAGATTACTCCAATTTTACTAAATTCATACTTTTTGCATTCCATATTCTAATTAATAATGGATGTTTGCAGCTGTTTCTTCTCATTTTGAACCCTGCCACATAAGCAAATGAAGGTTGTGAAATCTTTGCTCCATCCAACCCTGCAAAGCAGTGAATTACTTCATATGGCTCTCTGCCCATAGTCTTTGTAACTCCCGCAAACAACTTTTCCCCCAATGGGTCTGGGTAAGAGAAGGTGGGAAAAGATGCTATCAGGATGATATGATTCAGATGTGAATTGCTATTCAGTTGTGAATTGAATTCAGGGTTGTGATTGCAAAAACTTGGAAATCTAGCATGGGGATTATTTAACTTTGTCATCCTGCTGGGTATAGAATGAACCACCTCAGCAGCAGAACAGATGATATCTCTTCCATCAAAGAAGAACTAAGAGTGGATTGCATCCTTTGGACATCACGATCCCTGCATGTTGAACCACCTCAACCCAGGAGAAATAGTTGTGAGATCAGAGGAGTGGTAGAGGAGAAGCAGCAGCAGAATCAAGAGCCAGAACATAAGACTGAGCAGTGAGTTTTTCAGCCCACAGAGTGAATAAAGCTGAATGTCTTTATGCAGGAGACTCCACTGTGGATTGGGTTACCTCCAGGCACTTAACTGGCTAGCTAGGTTTGCTGACCCATGGAAACAGACAGAGCTAAGTGCCTTTATAAAAGAGTGGAGTGGCCTTTGGGCATTTATCAGCAGTGCTAAAAGAGCTTTGTAATATTGCTGGAGCACTACAGAGAACGACATATTGCATTAGGCAAATCTGCTGCACAAGTCCTTTTTAAAGTGTTCAAGAGCAAAGATGTCAGCTTGAGGACTAAGGTGCGCCTGACCCAAGCCATGGTATTTTCAATAACCTCATATGCATGAAAAAGCTGGACAGTGAATAAGGAAGACCATAGAAGAATTGATGCATTTGAGTTATGGTATTGGACGAGAATATTGAAAGTGCCATAGGCTGCCAAAATAACCAATAGATCCATTTTGGAAGAAGTGAAGCCAGAGTGCTCCTTGGAGGCCAAGATGGCCAAACTTCGTCTCTCATACTTTGGATATATTGTCAGGAGGGACAAGTCGCTGGAGAAGGATATCATGTTTGGTAAGGTGAGAGTCAGAGAAACAAAGGAAGACCCCCAATGAGATGGATTGAACAAGTGGCAGCATTGATGGACTCAAGCGTGGCAACAGTGATGCTATTGGCCTAGGATTGGACAATGTTTGGTTCTGCTGTGCATAAGGTCACTATGAGTTGGTACCGACTCAATGGCACATAGTAGCAACAACAACAACAAGCTGAGAGGTCAAAGATGAGAGATAGGCCTGTCTGTAGGCATGGCTAGGGAAAGTCTGTCCTGACTGAAAGAATTGTCCACTGAGTATTTCTAGTCTTGAATTATATCCAGTTAACTTCTCTAATAAGCTCCATCTGTGTGAGTATGGTGTATGAGTTCTCTGTGGTCACCGCAATGTATCATCAAACCCAGCTGTGTAGAGCGTGCTGTGGGAGGGACAGTTGGTATTAGATTTGGTAAAGAAGATAAAAGGCTAAAAGCATGCATGGCCTCTGCCTCATAGCAATCAGCCTTGGGTTGATTCTCCTTCCCTCTTGTGAAGTCAAAGAAAGTCACAGGATGCCCCCTCAACTTCTTTTACGAGGTCATTATGGTCAAGTGTACTTTTGGGAGGCAGCTCTTACCAATCATATTTTGAGAGCTTTCCAACCTGAGGTGATATATCATCTTCCACTACTATATTAGACAACATTCTGCTATGGAACGTTGCACTGGAAGATCCACGGAAACCTGTCCATCATAGGTAACCCTGCCAGAATTTGAAATACAGGTAGCATAACTTCAAGCATCACAGCAATATGCAAACCACCACAGTAGGGCTAACGGACAGATGTGGTGGTGGTAGTGGTTATGAGCCGTGGAGTCGGTTCCAACTCATAGCGATCCTGTATAGGATTTCCCAGGCTGTATATTTTTACTAGGGAACAGAAAGCCTCATCTTACTCTGGTGGAACCACTGATAGTTTGAAATGAGATTAGCAACCTGCCTGTAACCACTAGGTGGTAATTAATTAACATAATTCTCACAAAATTGACATAAGGCTTTTCTAAGTTTCTTGCAAAGAAAATGCAGGTGAAGAGTCTTATTATACAAGTACAAGTTAATTTCCAGAAAAACCTTTTTATAATTGGACATGTAACTGAAGAATTAGCATTCTGACTTGTAAGAGATGCATTTCTTCCATTTGGGTCTACTTCTCTTTGAAATGCAACTTTTTTAGCTGTGATAGCCATCAAATAGGGTTATATCAAACATATATTATACCAAAATAAATGTAACTCAAAACTAGAGCCTTAAAAGAACACCCAGACTTGCAGAGAGTACCCATTTGATCTGGCTTCAATGGCTGAATGACCAGAACTCAGCTAGAGGAAGAAAGAAGAGGAAAAAAAGCATAATCCACTACAATTTGATGAACGTGACATATGCTTGTGGATGTAGTAGCTCAAAAGAGGGAAAGAATCGTTACAGCGAGGATCCTTCCCACCTCCTCAGTACACAAAGTTGACAGAGATGGGCAACTTAGACATTGGCTACCCAAAATGGGTGGGGCTACAAAGTGACTAGTTTACAAGCTTTCAAGAGGGAGCCTAGTTTCAGAGAGTATGGTGGGGAGGTGGGGTGGGAGGAGGTAGAATCTTCACAGAGTGGTTTCCAACCTGTCTGAATGGGGCTGGTGAAAGGAGATGGGGATAGGACTCTTGTGGTTCAATAGTGAATAATTGCTATCAGGACTGATTGTGAGTGTTGCAAATGTAAAGGCAGACATTTTGTAACAAAAGGAGGGGGGTGGCTGATCTTGCAATCCAGGAGTGGAAGACAGTGGGACCATCAAAGGAGAAGAGCAGAGTGTGGGCCCCTATCTAGAGAAGCAGCGATGCCAGAGATGGAGGCAGAGACAATGACATGGAGAGATGGAGCGGCTAGGGACTCTGGACTCTGGGAGGGGGAGGGTTTGTGTGTTGATGGCCAAGGGGGTAGGCTTGTGGGGTGTACTCTTTGGCTGTTTGATGATGCATGCAGGGAATTGTAATCATTGCAATGAAGCAAAATAAGATAGGATGAATGTAAAGCTCATGTTCCCCCATGTAAACGATCACATAATTCACAATAAAAGCTTTAAAAAAAGTTCAACAGAGGCATAGTTGAGTTGGCCTAATGAATAAAATGTACATTGTTTTGTTTTTTAAAAAAAAAAAACACACAAAAAACAAGAATCTCAAGTTGTTGTTTGTTGTGAATTGCCATCCAGTCAGTTCGAAAGCATAGCGACCCTGTTATGGTTTCCAAGGTGAGCTTGAAAGGCCAATCTTGGGGTTCAAACTGACTTTGCAGTCCAATGTATTAATTCACAGCACCACACCAGCTAAGTAACTATGTTTCCATTATTAAACTAGAAAATTTTAAATAGTGACTAATAGTCAATGATCTTACTTTTATCAAAAATAATTTGAGTGATGCAAACAAGAATTATAACATTAATAAATACAATAAACATTTTAAATGGTCTTTATTCTAGATTTGTTCTAATTTTAGGAGTAGACTACAAGCATATGTACTGTAATACACACACACACACCAATAGAATATATTAGTCAATTGTTGTTAAGTGCTGTCGAGTTGGTTCCTACCCATAGCGACCCCATATAAGGTTTCCAAGGGGCAACTAGTGAGCTTGAACCACCAACCTTGCAGTACAAATGGTTTTATAGTCTGGCACATTAGCCCACAGAGCCAAACCAGGACTCCACTATTCATCAATTAGATATGTATATTTGTTCAGACTAAATAAATGTATATAGTACTGGGTCAAATCACACAAAATAATGCTTGATCAAATGGTTTAGAGACCTCTCCTATAGATGGCAAGTCCTTTGCCTATTCAATATACTATTGTTTGTGAACTGTGCTTGTGTGTGTAGTACTAAACATAGACACACACTTGTATAAAATCTGTACACCTGAACTTATATGGAAATACATATTGACATGCACTTTCACTTACTATACTTTTACTAAATATTGAAGTACTAGGAGTCCTGGTGTGGCACTGTGGGTTAATGCGTTAAACTGAAAAGCCATTTGAATTGCAAGGCTGGTGGTTCAAGCTTACCAGCTGCTCCTCAGAAACGCTTACAGGGTCGCTATGGGTCGGAATCAACTTGAGGGCAGTTTACAACAACAACAACATACTAAGTACAGAATGGAAAATATGTCTGTGTTTTTGTTTTCCTCCAAAGTGACTACAGTGTGAAATTCACTTATGCTTGCTCCTAAATTCTTTGAGAGAAACATATGGTGGAGAAAAAGTTGATATGATAGTGAAAATTATATCTTAGAAGAAACTCTGTTAAGTATCCTGTGCTAGGAAGTAAAATACTTATTTTCTTGGTATAAATTATAATAATAGAAGTAATTCTGATTATTAAATACTTTTACTATTATAAAGATAATTGTATGAATGTCTATATATGAACTCTATGCAATTTGCATTATTATAGATAAAATGATAATACATTTATGATTTATGACCAATAAACGCCATGGGATAAAAACTGTCTTAGCTTTATACAATCTCCATATCTCTATAAAACCAAAAATGACTAGAACAATGTCTGGCCCACTATACATGCACAATAAATATTTGTTGAATAAACATTATTATTAGCAAAGCACTTCTTACACATTATTATCCAGTCATGACAATTACGTTCTCTCACTGTAAAATCCCATCCTTAGAGAACTTGTTCCTTCCTAGTCAGCAGATAAAGTTGACAAACTGGCCCAGCAAAACTCTCTCTCACTCCAAAATGAGAAACTGGCAGTCCAGAGTAAGCAGGGGCAAAGCATTTAATTAAGCTTAGTGAGGTCTCTTAGGATCAGGTTAAGGTGGTTTTGAAGGACAGAATATTAGAATGACTAAACCTATTTTTGCAAATGCTTCTTTGAACATTGTGATGAATAGTAGCCTGGGTCAACCAATTCCCATAAACTTTAGCTCCATGCTTTACATTGGACTAAGTGTACTCTAGAAATCCAGACTTTTGCTGTTTGTTTTGTAAACATCAATGAATTATATGCTAGTATAAAAATACACTTTTCCATAACTTATCATATCAGATATTTAACATTTTGATTAAACTAGTGTTCTAGTCTCAGGAAGTTTTTCAAGTTATTTTTATAGCCTAAGGGGGTGTGGATAATTATCATGTCCTAATAGCTGAATCTTTAAGCTTTATCCGATTCCATAAATTACTTACTTAGACATATTAATCAACAAATTGTGTTGATAAAATGTTAAAAAATCTATTTGAATGGTGTCATGTAAAACTAATCAGCATATAAAATTAATATTAAGTTTTGTGCAAGTGGCAAAATAATCTCCTAAATTCAATCAGATCAATAAAATGTTTTCTTTAAATTATCTTAATATTAAAAGATTTATAAAATTAGAAAAATTAAATATTACCCTGGGTTTAATTTTCTCAACAAAGCGTGAATGTTATATGTATAAACCATTTCACACATTTATAAGGTTTGATTTTTATATAGAAGCCTTAATAGAATTTAATTTTCTCTATCATAGTATTATTAAACATGAAAGCATGTTTGGGGCTAATTTATAGGAAATATCCTACAAAGTTCACTTTCACCAATATAAAATATAGGATGTTAAAAGTTATTGCCATTACTTTTATAATGTAATAATATAAAGTAATATAATATACATAATAAAAAGTATAATGTATAATATAAACTAAAAACAAAGTTTGTAATATCTGAATAATTTAAAATATATTTTCAGCCACCTCCTTTTCTGTACCTAGTCATTAAAAAAATACTTGTCCCTTCATTACTATTCTAAATATAATCAACATTGCAAATAATTTGCTGATATTCAGAATAGATTAATAGATGAATGATTTTAACCTTATGTATATTTTTTTTATCTTTTAACCAATTGATAAGGAATTACCATATTCTTCACAACAGTCAGTGTTTGTAGTTCATTGTGGTTAAGTACAAAAGATGAGACCATAATACCTACTACCCCCCAAAAGTAAATTAATCCTTAAATATATGTACATATTCATAAATATTTGAGAAATGCAAATGCTTTTTAAAATCTATAAAATATTTCAGTAAATCAGTAATTAAGCTGAGATTCTACAACACGGACTTTTATAATCTTTCTGATCAAATTTAATTCTACTGGGTGATATAAAGAACCCATTTACATTTTCAACCCTTTAAGGAAAATTGAAAGAAGAGCTTTAACAACTGTGCAGTTTGGCTACAATTGTTTGCTAATAAAATACTGATTTTATTTCAGAGAAAGTAAAAATTACAGATAACAGCAATGCCCGAACTAGCACACAGACTTAAATGTATGCATGTGTTTATAAAATGTCGGTTTGCTGCTTTGCAATATGTAGAATAACTAACTAATTTTAAAATCCAATCTTAAAACCTAATTCAAGGGGAAAACCTCTCAACCCAACAAAAGGAATTATTGCCGGAGATTAAACTGCTTGATGTTCCCCATTGTTCTAGTTGAGTAAGGAGGGAATATTAATTGAGATGTGCCATGGATTCCGGTGTGTGTTCCATAGAGGTTCACAGGTTTCCTGGTGGTCCTTCCAACAGGAATAGCATAAATGAGAGGAATAAGACGGATCATTCTGAACCACAGTAGTTAAGCCATTGTTCTGTTTGGCACAAAAGGTAATGGTTGGTTGATTTGCTTTATTTCTGTGCTGTTCTGATTTTTCCCCCATACACCCTAATCTCTACCACTTCCTCTGTGAGTCATCAGCAGCTGGACCCAGGGAGATCACGAGAACTAGCTCCTGGAAAAGAGCTCTAATGGAGCTATTACTCAAGTTCAATTCTCTGTAAGTATGGTAAGAACTGTGAGTCACGAGGAGAGAGAGAAAATAATTATTTTGCATTTTCTCTTTGAAGATCTTTCAAATCGTGCTGACCTATTTATATTTCTGTGTAGACAAGTGATGGATAAAATTGTATTTATAGCAATAATTCTTATGACTAAATACAATACAGATTTAAAAAGTCATAATATGCTACATTGTTACCACTATAATTGAATTTTTTCTGCTAGTCTTTGTTTTTGTTGTGTATTGATTTATTTTGGAGTAGTTTATTTTCTTTTTGCAAACCCCAAAGCAATGTTTTAGTACTTTTTTTTTAACCTCCACACAGAATCCATACTATAGTGCTTGTGAGCATATGTCTGATACAGTTACTATAATAATCTCCATGAGGCATAAACATATCTATTTTCCCACCACACAAAGGGATCTTGAATTAGATTCACAAATAACAGCTTGATTTATACTTGCTTTCTCTTCATCCTACTTGAAAAAAAACAAATAAACAACCCCCCCCCCAAAAAAAAAAAAACCACACACACAACTAGCATGCACCAAGCTTTGATTTGTGGGAATTTTTCAGTCTGCTGGCAAAACCTTGCAGATCACATATCAAAGCTAGAGATTTTACTGGAAAGAGGAATGTTGGGTGCACCTGAACTGGCTGGTTTGGACACCTTAGCATGATTTCAAATGTAGAGACAAAAACTCAGGCTTCAACTATTATGTTATATCTCATGTGGACTCTCAGATTCCTTCAACGAAAACAAACTATTTTAAAGTGCTAAAATGTATTAAAGAAAGATTATTGAATACAGTTCTCCTAAAGATAGTATATAGAAAATTTCCAGGAAAGTACTTAAAACCAAAATACCCACTACTATCAAGTGGATTGTGACTCATAGTGACCCTGTGTGGGGTTTAAGAGATTGTAACAGAGCAGATGGAGTCCAGGTGTAGTGCTGTGGGTTAATATGATGGACTGCAAGGTCACTTTGAACCACAAGGTTGACAGTTCAAGCTCACCAGCCATTCCTCAGAGACCCTATAAGGGGTCACTACGAGTTAGAACTGACTCAACTGCTCTTTCACAACAGCAGAGCAGATACCCTCATCTTTTTTACCAAGTGAATTTAAGCTGTTGACCTTCTGCCAAAACCTAAACCTACAATGCCATCAGTACAGCAACCATAAATGATGTATCTCTTTGTTGACAAGAGGTAGAAAGGCAATAAATTAATATGTCTGATAGCAATTATGAAAAGTAGAGGTTGTGATCCATGAAGTCCCTTTCTTCAGTATACACTCTCTATCTATACAGACTTAGGTTTTCTTTCATTAATTCTCTACTTGTGGCACCAAGTACTTATGTGTTGCCAGACCTCCATATCTGTCTTCCCATGGTAGCTGAGAGTCTTCATTCATTGGATCCAACCTAGCATTCATCTCTTGAGGTGCATATTTCCTTAGATTCTTTATGCATTCCCTCTAGTTGTTGTTAGTCATTTCCAACTCATGGTTAAGCCTGTATGTGTGAGAGTAGAAAAATCAATGACTGATTTTTCAGAAGTAGTTCACCTTGTCTTTCTTACAAAGCTTCTCAGGGTTGACTAGAACTTCCAAACTTTTGGTTAGCAGCCCATTTGTACCACTCAAGGATGCTCTCTTCTTAATGACTATTGAAAAAAAACCTCATGATTTATCCTATGTAGAATTATTTTCAGATAAGAAATGACTCCAGGAGTTTTGAAAAAACAGTCCAATGTTCTTATAGAGCTACATTTGAAATCTATTTCCCTGAGACAGGATTGAGTCTAAATTATTGTGTTGGTGTGAAATAACATTTTAGCCTTAGAACTATTAAGAATAGGGAAGTTTTATGTGTAATGCCAGTTTGTACTAATTCATTCTAAAAGTGTATTTTCAGTATCAAAGAAACACCTGCCAAAAGTGTAGAGTTAGTCTGTTAGAGTAATGTAATTATCTCTATCAGAATTTTTTTTAAATATCTCTAAGGAGTTAAGAAATGTTAAGGTTTTAAGTGCTCAGTTCCCATAAATCCCATTGTACATCAGAAAAAAGTAGCATTTGGCATAGTCATGTCAAATCTTGAAACTAGTCTCTGTCCTCCCCAATGTGCTTTACATTGATTTTATGGCATTGATATCTTATCAGAATTATGATTACTGTAATGATTGTTGTTGCTGTTGTTAAGTGCCCTCTAGTTGGTTCCAACCCATAGCAACACTGTATAGGGTTTCCAAGGAGCTTGAACCACCAACCTTGCAGTTTAAACAGCTTTGCAGTCTGGTGCATTAACCCACAGCACCACACCAGGACTCCAATTGTAATAGTTAGGATTACGCCACACCCCCAAAGAAGCCTCCCTTCAGTTGATTGGCTATTTATAGCCTAAACCTAATAGGGTTCTGTATTAACTTGAGTAGGCCATGATGTCCAGAAGTTCAGCAGTAGGGATGTGCTTATTCCCCTAGTGATGAAACCTAATACAGGCATATTAATTTCATGATGAGTGGCTATAAATAGCCAATAAGTGCCATTGAGTTGGTTCTGACCCATAGTGACCCTGTATGGGGTTTTCAAGGAGCAGCTCATGAGTTTGAACTACCGGCCTTGCAGTTCAAATGGCTTTGCAGTCTGGCATATTAACCCGCAGAGCCACACCAGGACTCCCAGAACTGCTTGGACAACAGGAATTTCATGATTGAAAGAAAGTAGAGAGGAAAAAAAGCAGACAGTTTGACATTTTGAGTTTTGGAGGAATCAAAGCAAGGGAAGTTGGTCCATTAGAGAAAACCCCTTTAAAGGGAACAAGCAAAGCCACATGCTCACTGATGACCACCTAGATCTACTTCTGAGTGGAATTGGAGGAAATTCAGCAATGAAGACACAGGCTGAATTTGGACATGCCCGCTTGACATCCACTGACCTTGAGATGAGAAGAGAGGGAAGGATGACTAGCCTGAGTTTAGGGAGTTGCGTGAAGTCTTGAACCCCTGGGTATTGTTCTAGCCCATAGAGGCTAGAGATGAGAGTGAAGGGCCAGCTGGTTTGAAGTACAGAGAGATGTATGAACTTCCAAACATGCAATTGTTACCCATTTGACCTAGCTTGGACGGCTAGGGCTGACCTGACCAGATGATGATAAAGTTGTTTAATATGGTAATCAAATATAATTGCTACAATTTGTTAAACTGGACTTCTGTTTATAGATGCATAGGTTCAAAATTCCAACCAGAATGGAAGATTTTTCAAATCAAGGAAGATGCTTGTCTCCTCGGTGTACTGGATTGACAGAGTAGATCTATTTAGATATTGGCTATCAAAAATAGGGGGCTATAAAGGCATGAAGTAACTGCCTTTAAAACTTTCATAAGTGTGCCTAGTTTTAAAATGATTGGACAAGGGAGAATTCCCATTGACTAGTTTTCCTCTTTTCAGATGGGTATGGTGAAATGGGGTGGGGGGTGATGCTGATTTTATTATTTTAATTGTAATTGTTGATAGGATTAATTGATATTGTCAAAGCTATAATTGTAGAAGATGTGTAACTAAAAGGGGGGGATAGATACCTTTCATTTCAAGAACACAGAATCCCAGGGCCATCATTAAGGAAGAACATGAGTGAAATGTGGAATCTCTGCTTGGAAAAGTGATGAAGACAGAGATGATGTCAGCGACAGTAGCATGGAAAGGCAGATGAGCTATGGGCTCTAGGCCCATGGACTGAATAAAACTTTGTGCCTATAGGCAGGAGGCTGGTTTGCAGAATGTACCCTTCATACATTTAATGAATATATAATTTTTGTTTTGTTTTGTATGTGTGCATCAGTTTTTTTTTTCCTTTGTTTATTTGTGACATATAAGATGCAAATGGGGCCAGTGCATTTTCAGTTGTACACATTTTAGTTATATCATGTTAGGCACAAGAATGACTTTATAATTTTCTTTATTTAGAGATTATTCATATAGTTTATAGTTTCAAGTTGACAAGGGTGGACTGTAATGGTTAAGGTTCTGTGTCAACTTGACTAGTCCAGGATTTTCAGAAGTTTAGCAGTTGGGATGTGCTTATTCCTACGGTGATTAAATCTAATACAGGCATGGTTAACTCTTATGATGAGTGGCTATGAGTCATCAAACAATTGAAGGGATGCATCTTTGGGGATGTGGCCTGCTCTCAATATAATGGACAGGCAGGAAAATCTCTCTCTCTCTTCTGCTGAGGACATGGGACTCTGCAATTTTAAGTCATTTCCTTGATAATAAATTTCTCTCTCTCTCGCTCTCGCTCTCGCTCTCGCTCTCGCTCTCGCTCTCGCTCTCGCTCTCGCTCTCGCTCTCGCTCTCGCTCTCGCTCTCGCTCTCGCTC
>NW_006408792.1:2139550-2156557 GCF_000296735.1 Chrysochloris asiatica
GCTCCTCAGAAACCCTATACAGGGTTGTTGTGTGTTGGAACCAACTCAATGGCACTTAAAAACAACAACAATAACATCCAGTCTTGATGCTGAACAAATAATCTGAGAAGAAGGATTATATGAAAAAAATGTGGCATCAGAACTAGAGGAAGACTCATTAACAACCTGTGATATACAGATGATACAGCTTTGCTTGCTGAAAGTGAAGAGGACTTAAAATACTTACTGTTGAAGATCAAAGACCACAGCCTTTGGTATGGATTGCATCTCAATATAAAGAAAACAAAAATCCTCACCACTGGACCAATAAACAACATCCATATAAATGGAGAAAAGATTGAAGTTGTCAATGACTTCATTTTGCTCAGATCAACCATCAGCATTCATGGAAGCAGCAGTCAAGAAATCAAACAACGTATTGCAATAGGCACATCTGCTGCACAAGACCTCTTTAAAGTGTTGAAGGCAAAAATGTCAGTTTGAGGATTAAGGAATGCCTTATTCAAGTCAGGGTTTTTTCAGTAACTTCATTTGCATGCAAAAATTTGACAGTGAATAAGGAAGACCATAGAAGAACTGATGTATTTGAATAGTGGTGTTGGAGGAGAATATTAAAAGCATCATGAACTGCAAAAAGAAACAGATTTCTGTTGGAAGAAATACAGCCAGAGCTCTCCGTGGAAGCCAGGATGGCCAAACTTTGTCTCTCATAATTTGGACATATTATGAGGAGGGACCAGTCAATGGATTAGAATATCATATTTGGTAAAGCGGGGGATCAGAGAAAAAGAGGAATACCCCCCAGCAAGATGGATTGGCACAGTGGCAGGAGCCATGGGCTCAGGGATAGCAACGATTATGAGGTTGGCCCAGTGCTGGGCAGGTAGTGTTTCATTCTCTAGTGCATAGATTGCTGTGACAACAACAAGAGAAAATTTCACCATACCTATACTACTAGTTATTCTTTCTCAAAATAAGTGATGTGGTAGACAAAAATCTTCCATCCACTCAAATGTAAATTCATTTTTCATTAGGAAGAAAATAATCAAGATTTACTCATATGTTTTGGAGAAATTCACTAAATGTTATAACATTCTACTGCAAATTAATCCTTGATTAATGCTCATTTGCTTTCATGCATGATCTCTGGTACTAGGAATGCAATACTTCCCCCATATGTTTTAGCTTTTATACATACAGCATGTATTGGTTCTACATAATAAGACATCTGACAATTTTCCAATCTTTAGATACATAAGAGGTTGGGATAAGCCTGAAGCAGCCTTTCAGTTGCACCCAGTTAAAACAATTGATTTTGTTTCACAATGGAAATGGGTTTCTCCTTAAAATTATGAAGTATTTACAACTCCTTTATTTCTCATGCTATCATTAATATTCATGATAATGTCTGAAATACTCTAGAAACATAGTTACCTCAAAGACTTCTGCTATATGTTAAAAATAAAATAGATCTCTAACATCAAGAAATTCTTGAAGAGATAAATATTTTATGATCTGATGACCATAATTGTGAGAGAAAAGAAGCCTATGTTGATCATTAATTTCTTCTTTTTCTTATTTACTTTCTCTATAAAAAATTAATAACTTTTTAATATATAAAAAATTTTGCTAGAATTTATTTATATAACTCACAAATGAATGATCCTT
Organism: Chrysochloris asiatica; assembly: GCF_000296735.1. NCBI lineage: Eukaryota > Metazoa > Chordata > Mammalia > Afrosoricida > Chrysochloridae > Chrysochloris > Chrysochloris asiatica. The sequence continues at coordinate 2,141,219 of NW_006408792.1, forward strand.
CATCTTTACAAAAAGTTATCAAAAGTAAAAAAATAATCAGAATCCCTGGTGGCATAGTGGTTAAGTGGTTTTGAAAACATGCTCTTTAGTTTCCCTTCCACTAAGAACCAAATATTGGCACAAGATGCAGACAGGTAGATTGAGGAGAGTTTCGATGAGATGTTTGAAGAAGAATTTGGAAAATTGAAACCAGGTATTTGGGTAATGAGATAAAAGTGCTAAGAGACTTTTAGGTTACCACTAATGGAAAGTCCTCACGAGCATCTTCTATAAAAACCTCCTTTGCTTAGCACTAGTTGTATCTTTGGAATGCTCAGAAAGGTTGTAGAAAACACGAGTCTAATAATATTCAAACCACCACTCATTTCTCAGTTTGTTATAATGTGGTGTCTTGTGTGCTACTGTGATGTTGGAAACTATGCTACCTGTATTTTAAATACCATCAAGTCAATCATGGTAGATAGGTTGTAGAAGAACTTATGGACTTTGACAAACCAGGAGGAAGATTCAGACCAATTCTGAAAGGTTAGTCACTGAAAACCTTATGAATAGTAGCAAGACCTTGTCTGGTACAGTGCCAGATGAGTTCCTCAGGTTGGAAGGAACTCAACATACAACTGGGAAAGAGCTGCTTCCTCAAAGTAGAGTTGACCTTGTTTTTAAGTGTTGTCGAGTTGGTTCCAATCCATAGCTGCCTGTCTTAGGTGGGGTTTTCTAGAGCAGTAAAACCAGTGAAATATATATATTTCATATACATACGTAAAGAGAAGTTTACTATCTTACAGTTGTAGAATCCCAGGTCCCCAGTGGAAGAAAGAGAGACTCCCTCCCACATGTTCATTATAGCAGACCACACCTCCAAAGAAGCATCCCTTTAATTGATTGGCTGCTCATGGCCAGTCATCATAGATTTAACTATGCCTATATTAGGTTTCATTACCATAGAAATAAGCACATCCCAACTACTAAACCTCTGGAAATCCTGGCCTAGTTGAGTTGACACAGAAACCTATTACACTACTCTATGCACAACAGAGAGAAACACTGCCAGGTCTTGCACAATTATGATGTTTGAACTGATTGTTGCTAAAACTGTGTCAATACATCTCCTTGAGTGTCTTCCTCTTTTTCACTGGCCCTCCAGTTTTCCAAGCATGATGGCTCTTTCCAGAAACTGATCCATCATAATACAGTCAAAGCTCAAGAATTGAAGTTTCATCATACTCATTTCTAAAGAGTATACTGACTCTATTTTTTCCAAGATGGATTTGTTCTACTTGGAGTCTGTGGTACTTTCAATATTCTTCACCAACTCCATAATTCAAACGCATCAATTCTTTTTATTTTCCTTATTTATTGTCCAACATTCACATGCTAATGAGGTGATTAAAAATAGCATGGTTTCAGTTAGGTACACATTAGTCCTCAAACTGACATTGTTGCTCTTGTATACTTTAAAGAGATTTTGTGCAGCAGATATGTTTTTATTGTGAGTTGAGTGAAAGTTTTCAGGGCAGATTATCAGTTTTACATTCACCAAATCATACACCTTGTTTTATTACAATGATTATAATCCCCTCCATGTACCATCAGTTAACATTATTATTTCTTTCTGTTCATTTTAGTGCCTTTTTTTTTTTTTTTAAACACTCAGGCATATATAATAATTTAAACTATCAATGAGCACATTCTGCAGGTCTGCCTCCTGGCCGCCAGCTCTCAGTTCCTCTCTTCCCATGTATCTAGAGTTCTCAGCTGCTCCCTCTCTCCATGTCCCCATCTCTGCTTCCTTCTCTGGTGTCGCTGCTTCTCTGGATAAGGTCTTGCATTCCACTTTTGCTCTTCTCTTTGATGGTCCTTGGGTCTTTTGTTTCTGGACTGTAAGATTAACTACTTCCCCATTTTTACAAAATTTCCACCTTTACAATTGTGAAAGTCACAATTAGTCATGATGACAATTACTCACTATTGAATCATAAGCATCTTATACCCATCTTTTTTTTTTTTTTTTTTTTTTTACCAGACCCATCTAGACAAGATGAAGATTTTCAATGGGGACTCTATCTTCCTCCAACACTCTTAAACTAAACTCCCTCTTGAAACCTTGTAAGCCAGTCACTTCATACCTTTATCACCCCTTCATTTTAGGTAGCCAATGTCTAAGTTGCTCATCCTTATCTACCTTGTGTACAGAGGGGATAGCATTGATACTTGATGTAAAGACTCCTTCCCTCTCTGTTGGTATTTAGAGTTACTACCTCCATGAGTATCGGTCAAGTTCATCAAATTGTAACAATTTACCCTTGTTTCCTTCATCAAAAATTGTGGGGGTTTTTTTTGTTGTTGTTGTTTTTTATCTTCCTCTAGTCGAGTTCTGATTATCAAATCATTGAGGCTAGGTCAAATGTGTAGTCTCTGCAATTTTGGGTGTTCTTGTGCGACTTCCCTCACTTCATATCAGCTGGATGCTTCACTCTCAGCTCTAGTCCTCTATGGCTATGTCCTTGTCCATGGGCTCAGGTGTCCCCAGATCTTACCACACTTGGACCAACCAGTCCTTCTTCTTCTCTCTCTTATCTCGAGGTCAGTGTAAGTCTATGGACCATGGCTGAACTGAGCCCATTTCTTCATTGCTGCCTTTCCACCTCTTCCACTCACCAGTAGACCAGTGTGGTTGTCAGGAAGCTTATTTGCCTGATCATGTGTTCTTCTTGAGTTTCAGTCTTAGAGGAGGGTTTGTCTTAAAGGAATTTGATTGTTTGCCTTGATGGCTTCCTGGCAAACAACTTGCTTATTCTTGTAGTAGCCAGTCATACTGCTATGTTTGTTTTGTGTTTTTTTCCTAATGATATTTCTTTGAAGATGCCTCTTTTGTCACTCTAGCTGTTCCAGGCTGGTCTGCTTGTCCTTTCTAGTGGTAATGTCCCACCTCAGAAGGTTCTGGATGGGGCTCGGGATTCCACCTAAGGTCCTATACACTGCAAAAGCTCCATAAAAGGCCTATTTCACTGGGCAAGTTGTAGAACACCTTTTAGGTATCCCAATCTGATAAGCTGAATACAGGCTTACAAACTTTCTGTAATCATGTTTCCCAATCCCTTTGATTTTTTGACTGCTGATTTGTCGAGCATTGATTGTGGGTATAATACTTTGAAGTTTTTGAAAACTTCAATAATTTCTCCATCTATCATGATATTAAGGAGCTCTGGTAGTGTAGTGATTACAAATCGGGCTATGAACTGCAAGGTCAGCAGTTCGAAACTACCAGCTGTTCCGCAGGAGAAAGATGAGGCTTTCTGCTCCTGTAAAGATTTACAGTCTCGGAAACCCTGAATAGGGTCACTATGAATCAGAACTGACTCCACAGCACACAACAACAACAACCACAACCATGATGTTATTTATTGGTCCACTTGTGAAGCTTTTCTTTCTTTCTTTTTACACTGAGGTGAAATCTACACTGAAGTTTATTCACTTTCATCTTTATCAGTATTTCAAGCTCTCTTCACTCTCAGCAAGGTAAGTTGTGTTATCTGCATATCACAGGCTGTTAATGAGTCTCCCTCCAATCTGATACCAAGTTCTTCTTCATATATTCATTTTTCTCAGATTATTTGTTCACCATCCAGAGATTGAGTATGTTTTAATATTCAATAATCTGGTGCTGACAGTTTTCCACTGCTATTCATAAAGTTTTCAGTGACTAAATATTCAGAACTAATCCATCTCTCCTTCTTCCTACTCTGTCTTTCTTATAGGTATATGGGTATCTTGAAATGTTCTTTTTGATGATGACTGTATCACCATTGTTCTTCAATTTGTTGTTCCAGCCTAGTAAACCATATGATTATCTGATTCTAAATGACCAGTACCAGTCAGTTTCAGATCATTAGGATATCAATCTTTATGCATTCTGTTTCATTTTTGTTAACTTCTAATTTTCCTAGATTCATGCTTTGTACATTTCACTTTCCAGTTATTAATAGATGTTTGCATCTGTTTCTTCTCATTTTAAGTTGTGCCTAATCAGCAAATGAAGGTCCTGAAAGCTTAACTCTATCCAAGTCATTAAAGCTAACTGTACTTTGAGGAGGCAGCTCTTCCCCGGTCATATTTTGAGGGCATTGTAACCTAAGGAACTAATCTTCCAGTATAATTTCTGATAATGTTCTGTTGTTATTCATAAAGTTTTCAGTGGTTAACCATTTAGAAACGGTCCACCTCTTCATCTTCAAAATCTGTCTTAGCCTGGAATCTCTGCTGAAACCTGTCCATCATGACCAAATACCCTGCTGGTATTTAAAATACTGGCAACATCACTTAGAGTGTCAGAGCACCACACAAATCAGCACACCATTAAAGATAATGGTGAAAAGTTGATCATATGATGTGGATATAGCAAAGTTTTCAGGACCTTCATTTGCTGATGGGGCACAACTCAAAATTAGATTGAAAAGTTATAAACTTTCATTAATTATCAGAACATGGAATGTGAAAAGTATGAATGTGCAGATTGGCAGTCATCAAAAATGTAATGGAACACATGAAGATCAATATTCTAGGCATTAGTAAACAGAAATTGATTGGTATTGGCCATTTTGAGTTGGACAGTCATGTGGTTTACTATGCCAAGAATAACAAATTGAAAAGAAATGACATCACATTCATTATCAAAAAGAGCATTTCAAAACCTGTCTTGAAATACAATACTATCTGTAGTAAAATAATATACACATTCCTAGAAGGAAGACCAATTCATTTCACTATCACTCAAATTTATGCACCAACCACTAAAGTCAAAGATGATGAGACTGAAGAATTCTGCTAATGACTTCAATCTTAAATTATTCAAACATGCGATCAAGATGAGTTCATAATTGCTGGTAATGGAATGTGAAAGTTGGAGACAAAGAGGAAGGATCGGTATTTTGAAAATATGGGTTTGGTGATAGAAATGATGCTGGATATCACATGATAGAATTTTGCAAGGCTAGTGACTTTAAAACAGCCTAAAAAAGCAATTCTAAACCTGGACCTTACCAGATGGAATACAGAGGAATCAAATTAACTACATCTGTGGGAAGAGATGATGGAGAAGCTCAATATCATCAGCCAAATCAAAGCCAGGGCCTAACTTTGGAGCAACCACCAGTGTGTTGAGTTGGAGTTGAAGAAAATTAAAACAAGTCTACAAGAGTCAAAATATGACCTTGAGTATATCATACCTGAATTTACAGTGCATCTCAAGAACAGATTTGATGTATTAGACACTAATAAATGAAGACCAGAGGAGTTGTGGGATGATGTCAAGATTATTAGACATAAAGAATATAAAATGTCATAAAAGATAAAATGAGAAAAGAACAAAATGGATGTCATAAAACAATTTGAAACTTGTTCTTTAAGGTAAAGATTCCAAAGAAACTGGAAGAAATGATGAAGTAAAATGTATGAATAGAAAATTGTGACAGAGAGCTTGAAAAGACATTGTAATGAAATGTGCAAGGACCCATAATCTGAAAATCTGAGAAAAATAAAGAATACATTCAAGTCACAAGTTGTAATATTGAAGAATTCTATGGGTAAAATACTGAATGACATAGCAGCATCAAAAAATGTTAGAAGAAATACACAGAGTCACTATACCAAAAAGATTTGGCCAATGTTCAGTCATTTCAAGAGGTACCATATTGTCAAGATCAAGAAAGAAGTTAAAGTAACACGGAAGACATTGGTGACAAACAAGGCTCCTGCAATGAATGGGATACAAACTGAATTATTTTAGCAAATTTATACAGCACTGCCAGTAATCAGTTGTCATGCTAAGAATTTTGGAAGATAATTATTGAGTGGAAGAGATTCATACTTTTGCCCATTCCAAAGAAAGGTGACCCAATAAAATGAGTTTATTATCAAATCATATTATTCATATCATATCCAAGTAAAGTTTAGCTGAAGATAATACAAAAATGATTGCAACATTTGTATTATATTGCAATAAAAATGATGACAGAAAGCTTCCAGAAATTCAAACTGGATTTGGAAAAGAATGTGGAATGAGGAATATCATTGCTGACATCAGGAGGATCTTGGCTGAAAACAGAATGCAAGAAAGATATTTACTTGTACTTCATATGCAAATGTTTTTGACTGTGTGGATCTTAACAAACAATGGATAACATTGAGAAGAATGAGAATTCTAGAACACTTAATTGTGCTCATATGGAATCTGTTCATAGATCATGAGGCAGTCATTGAAACAAAACAAGGGCATTCCGAATGATTTAAAATCAGGAAAGATGTACACCAGGGTTGTATCCTTTCATCTTTCACTTACTTATTCAATCTGGATCCTGAGTATGTCATCTGAGAAGGTAGATTATATGAAGAAGAATATGGCATTAGGATTGGGAGAAGACTCGTGAACAACCTATGCTATGACACCCCCCCCCCCTTGCTTGTCGGAAGTGAATAGTACTTGAAATGTGTACTGATGAAGATCAAACACTACAGCTTTCAGTATGAATTGCACCAAGGTAAAGAAAATGAAAACCTCACAACTTGACCAATAAATATCATCATGATAAAGAAAGAAAAGATTGAAATTGTCAAAGATGTCATTTTACTAGAGTCAAAAGTCAACATTCATGGAAGTATATATGCTGCAAAAGAACAAAGATGTCAATTTGAGGACTAAAATGTGCCTGATCCAAGCCACGGTATTTTCAATTAACTCCAAGTCATGCAAAACTTGAACAATGAATTAAGAAGACCATAGTAGAATCAGTTCATATAAATTATGGTGTTGGCAAAGCATATCAAATGTATCATGGGTTTCCAGAAGAAAGAACAAGTCTGCTTTGGAAGAAATACAACCAAATTGCTCTTTAGAAGCAAGAATGTTGGGACTTCATCCCTCATACTTTGGGCATTTGTCAGGAGAAACCTGTCCCTGAAGAAGGACATCATGCTTGGTAAAATGGAGCATCAATACAAAAAAGGACCATGGAATGGAATGATATAATGGTGAAAAGAATGAGCTCAAACATAAGAATTGTAAGGATGGCACAGGAATGTTGTTGTTAAGTTCTTAAGAGCTGTCAAGTTTATTCCGACCCATAGAGACACTGTATAGGGTTTTCGAGGAGCAGCTGGTGAGCCTGAACTGCTGACCTTGCAGTTCAAACAGCTTTGCTGCCTGGCTTATTAATCCACAGCGCCAACCAGAACTCTGGGACTGGAATGGAAAGGGTTTAATTCTGCTGTATGTAGGGTTGCTATGAGTCAAAACTGACATGACACTATCTAACAACAAAATCTGGTCAACAGTTTTTGAGACTAAACATATACTGAAGGATATTCTTCTTATGAAAAATATCATGGACAAAAACTCAAACAGAATACATCCATGGGAAATTTTCACATTTTGGCATCTTAGAAAGAACAGGACAGCTCTAAACCATACTGGGATCTATTGCTGGGAAGGAATCATTTCAAAATTGTGAAACAGCTTCAGCACAGCTACCATGCACTTAGAACTAAACTGACAATATAATATGGTATATGGAAGTACTATTGATATTGCTACAAGTTTTTGCTCATTCTTTTCTATAAAAAAATATCAGTGTACATGAAATCATTCTAAAATCAGGGAATTAATGCAGGAAGCGTCATTTGAAAAGTTGTTGTTGTTAGGTGTCATCCAGTTGGCTCCAACTCATGGAGTTCCTATGTATGACAGAACCAAACACTGCCTGGTCTTGGGGCATCCTAACAATCATTTGCACAATTGATCTCATTGTTGCAGTCACTGTGCTAATCCATTTCATGAAGGGTTTTCCTCATTTTCACCAATCATCTACTTTATCAAGCATGATGTCCTCCTCTAATTATTGATTCTTTGTAATAATATGTCCAAAGTATGTTAGACACAGTGTCACTTCTAAGTAGGATACTGGCTGTAATTTTATTAAGACAGATTTGTTTGTTTTTCTGGCATCCATGATATATTCAACATTCTTCACCAATCCCATATTTCAAAGTTGTCAGTACGTATTCAGACTTCGTTATTTATTGTCCATCATTCTAGTTATATGAGGCAATTGGAAATATCATAGCTTGGGTCAGGAGTATCTTAGTTCTTAAAGTGACATTACTTTCTATTTAACACTTTGAAGATGTCTTTTGCAGCAGATTTGCCCAAATGAAATACCTCATTTTATTTTTTGATAACTGCTTCCATGGACATTGATTGTGGATCCAAGTAAATTGTAATCCTTGATAGTGTTTGTTAATCTTGTCTTGGTTTGTCATGATGTTGCTTATAGGTCCAACTGTGAGGAGTTTTATCTTCTTTATGTTGAGATACAATCCATACTTCATCTGTAATTGCTTCAAGTTCTCTGCTTTCAGAAAGTCAGGCTGTGTCATCTGCACCTTGTAGCTTGTTAATGAGTCTTCCTTCAATCCTGATGTAGAGTTCTTCTTCAGCTAGTCAGGCTTCTCAGATTATTTGCTAAAAATATACACTGAATGAGTATTATAAAGAGATATAACCCTGCACATTATTTCAGAAAAGTATATTAGGGAGGCTCAGTGCTTATTTAAGGAGCTCTGGTAACAGAGGTTAGTAATCGGGCTGCAAACAGCAAAGTCAGCAGTTCAAAACTACCAGCTGCTCCATGAGAGAAAGATGAGGCTTTCTGCTCCCGTAAAGATTTACAGCCTCAGAAACCCTGTTCAGGGTCGCTGTGGGTCGAAACTGACCGGACAGCACTTAACAACATCAAGTGCTTATTTGTATATACTCCAACTAATGAAAATGCCTTGAAATTTTGAAAGCCTCTAGTATCAAGGACAAGGTACCCTGGTATCGTAGTTTGGGGGCTAAACACAAGGTTAGCAATTCAAATCTACCAGCTGCTCCAGGGAGAATGAAGAGGTTTTCTGCTCCCATAAAGATTTATAGGAGCCCTGGTGCTGACTGTGAGGTTAACAGCCCAATTCGTAACCACTACACTACCAGACTCAAGAAAGAAGAGCCACAGTGAAAGAAGCTTCCTGAACCCCATCCAGAATCTTCTGAGGTAGGAAATTTCCACTTGAAAGGAAAAGTAGACCAGTCTGGAGGAGATAGAAGAACAGAAGATACTTCTTGAAAGAAAGACCATCAGGAAAAATCAAAAACAATAATGGCAGTCTGATTGACTACTACAAGAACAAGCAAGCTGTTCACCTGGGAGCCATCAAGGCAAGTGGTGAGGTCCCCACAGGACAAATCCCCTTCTAAGACTAAGACTCAAGGGGAATACATGAGCAGGCATGTGGTTTGGCTGATGACCACGTTGGTCACTGATAGGGGGCAGAGGGGGAAAAACAGCAATGAAGTTGGGAACTAAGTTTGACCACATTCAATAGACTCCTGTGAACCCATGTGGACACCTGGTTGGCCAGCAGTATGGCAAGACCCGGGGACTCCTGGGCCCAGTGGCAGTGACATAGCCACAGAAGACTAGAGTGGAGAGCAGAGTGTCCAACTGATATGAAGGGAGGGGAGATGCACAAGAACACCCATACTTGCACATAAACCCACTTGACCAGGCTTCAATGGCTGGATGATCAAAACTCCCCTAGAAGAAGAAAGAAGAGGGGAAAAACAGAGTAACCCACTACAATTTGATGAACTTTACATATACTTATGGATTTTGTTGTTGTTGTTGTTGTTAAGTGCTATTGAGTTGGCACCGACTTATGGATGTAGTAGCTCAAAAAAGGGAATAAATCTTTACAGCAAGGATCACTCCCACCCCATCAGTACACAGGGTTGACAGGGATTGGCAACTTAGACATTGACTACCCAAAATGGGGTGGGGGATGGAGAGGGCTACAAAGGCAAGAAGTGTGTGTCTTACAAGCATTCAGGAGGGAGTCTAGTTCCTGACAGGGTAGAGAAAGGTAAAATCTCCACTGAATGATTTCCAACTTGTTGGGATGGGGCTAATGAAAGGAGATGGAGGTAAGACTTGTGCAGTACAATTAGTGAATAATTGTTATCAGAACTAACTGTGAAGGTTGGAAATGTAAAGGTAGATGCTTTATTAAAAAAAAAGGAGGGGAGTGACTGATATTGCAGTCCAGGAGCATAGGTCCCTGGGACCATCAAGTGAGAAGAGTGGAGTGCGGGACCCTATCCAGAGAAAAAGTGATGCCAGAAATGGAGGCAGAGACAATGATATGGACAGATGGAGCAACTGGGGACACTGAACTCAGGGAGGAGATGGGCTGTGTGCTGATGGCTGGGGGGCAGGCTTGTGGGGTGTACCCTTTGGTTGTTTGATGATTCATGGAGGGGATTGTGTTATCATCGCAATGAAATGAAATACGATAGGATGAATGTAAAACTGATGTTCTCCCATTAAAGTAACATAGTTCACAATAAAAACTTCAAAAAAAAAAAAAAAGAAAAGAAAGAAGAGCCATGAGTGGCTGATTCCTACATTTCCGGGCTATATGACGGAAAGGATTCATAAGTTCTGACAAGAAGCTATGGTATAGAATAATTCACATTTGTAATTGTTGAGTTTGAAATGCTTGTAAGAAATTCAAGTGCATATACTTATTATGAAAAAAATACTGCTATGAAAACTCTTGTAGTTTAATCTGGTGAATATATATAAATAACTTTTGTTGGATCATAGAGTTTGCTGGTTGGTTTACCTTCAGTTGCATTATATGCTACCAAAATAGTTGTTCCAACATTGTTTATATTACACTTTTATTATTACTAGCATCATTTGAGAATTGACATTGTTCCATGTTTGTTTCCAATGGTATTTTAGCTTTGTAAACAAGTCAGTTGGGTGGTGCAGTTTTTATTTGTATTTCACTCACTATTAATAAGATAGAGCACATTTTTATATGCTTGTTATCTGTGTTTTCTCTTTTATGAAATGTCTGTTCAAGTACCTTACCCAACTTTAAAAAAACTGGGATACCTTTTTCTTATAGGTTAGTAAGATTTCTTTATATATTCTGAAAATGTTTCAAAAAGCTTCCATATTCTATGGCTTGTCTTTTCAATCTCTTACATTTTCTTGTAATCAATAAAGCTTTAATTTTAGTGTAGTCTCTTTATCAATAATTTCCTTTATGTTTAGTGTTTGTTGGTTTATCTATTAAGTTTCTTACGTGTTTTCATTTGAGGTTTTACTATATTTTCTTTTGAGTGCTTTATTGTTTTGTCATTTATGTTTAGTTTTACTATCTTCTCAGAGTTCTTTTCTGTGTGTTATTGTTGTTGTTAGGTGCCACCGAGTTGTTACCAACTTATAGCACAACAGAACAAAACACTGCCCTTTCATGGGCCAATCTCACAATTGTTGCCATGATTGAGCCCATTATTGTTGTTGTTAATTGCCATCAAGTCGGGGGGTCACTTTTTCAACCCATCTTACTGGGGGGGGGGGTCTTCTTCTTTTTCTAGAACCTTCCACCTTACCAAATATGATATCCTTCTCCAGTGACTGATCCCTTCTGACAATATGTCCAAAGAATGAGAGACAAAGTTTGGCCAACCTGACCTCCAAGGAGCACTCTGGCTGCTCTCCTTCCAACACAGATATGTTGGTTCTTTTGGCAGCTCATGGCACTTATAATAGTCCCCTCCAACACCAGAACTGAAATGCATCAATTTTTCTACAGTCTTCCTTATTGACTGTCCAGCTTTAGCATGCATATGAGGTTATTGAAAATACCATGGTTTGGGTCAGGCACACCTTAGTCCTCAAGCTTACATCTTTGCTCCTCAACACTTTAAAAAGGTCTTATGCAGCAGATTTGCCTAATGCAATATGTTGTTTGATTTCTTGACTGCTGCTTCCAAGAGTGTTGATAGTTGATCCAAGAATAATGAAGTCCTTGACAACTTCAATTTTTTCTCCATTGATAAGAATGTTGTTTATTGGTCCAGTGGTGAGGATTTTTGTTTTCTTTATATTGAGATGCAATTCATACCAAAGGCTGTATGGTCTTTGATCTTCATCAGTATTTTAAGTCCTCTTCACTTTCAGCAAGCAAAGTTGTGTCATCTGCATATCTCAGGTTGTTAATGAGTCTTCTTCCAATCCTGATGCCACGTTTTTCTTCATAGAACCCAATTTCTCAGATTCTTTGCTCATTATACGGGTTGAGTAACTATGATAAAAGAATACAACCCTGTCGCACACCTTTTTAAAAATGTTAAACCATTCAGTGTTCCCATGTTCTGTTTTAACATCTGCCTCTTGGTCCACGTACAGATTTTGATGTTTTCTGCATCATTCAATAATTTGCCCAGAGAATCCTTCAATAATGTAAGTTCAGGCTTGAATTTTTACTTTACTTCCCCGAGATTGAGAAATGTTGAGCCTGTTCTTCCTTGTTGGTTTTCTAACTCCAGATCTTGTCACATTTCGTTGTAATACTTGACTTTGTCTTCTTGATCTGACCTTGGAATTTTTCTGTTCATCTCTTGTACCTCCTCATTTCTTCCATTTGCTTTAACATCTCTATGCTGGAGAGCAAATGTCAGTGTCTCTTCTGACTTCCATTTTGATCTTTTCCTTCTTTTTTGTCTTCTTAATGACTTTTTGCTTTCTTCATATATGATGTTCTTGATGTCATCCCACAACTCTTCTGGTCTTCGGTCTTTAGTGTGTAATGTATCAAATTTGTTCTTCAGATGATCTCTAAATTCAGGTGGTATATATTCAAGGTCATATTTTAACTCTCATGGACTTGTTTTCATTTTCTTCAGCTTCAGTCTGAATTTGCATATTTACATCTTCTCTGTGTACAATGTGGTAAAACAATCAAATTTATTTTATTTTATACATGACCATGAATTTATTTTGGTTTGAGACATTCTGAGAATGAAAAGAGATGCAATAAATAATTACATTGGAGCAAAATATGTACAGTGGAATTATCTTTGGTAAAGGGACAATCTAACCAGTTGTCCCAGGGTCACATAATGGAAACATTCTCCTTTGTCATTATTTAGCAGCACTACTTTTGTCATCAATTAAGTATCTTGTATTTATCACTTTAGTCCATATGTATTTATGAATCTTTATTTCACTGTTATTCCACATAAATGACCATCACTTTATAATACATCTTGGTATGAAACTGTAGAACTAATACTTTACCCTTTTTTTCAAGTGTGAATGGTTATTCCTGGTTCTTTGCATGCACATTTTACAATTAGTTTGCTAACTAACATACACACAAAAAATCCTTTTGAAAAGTTTTTGCGATAAATTGATTCTGTAGATAAATTCAGTAAAAATTAATATCTACATTGAGATTTCTGATTTATGAATATGATTTATCTTCTCATTTATTGAGGTTTCTTTTCAATTCTCTTAATAATGCTTAATAGTGTACTACAATGCTGGTCTTTACAGTCTTGCTAATTTTATTTCCAAATATTTGATAGTTTTGCTATCACTGAGAATGGAAAAAGTTATATATTTAAGTTTTTTCTACTTATTATTATTACACAAAAAATTGGTTGCATATAATTATTTGTTTCCAGTAATTTTGCTAGATTCTTTTAACTCTAATCATTTATAAATAATTTATTTTGAATTTTTATGTGGGCAGTCATATTATTTGAGAATCATGAGTATTCTGGTTCTTTCTAATCTATGCCATTTTTTTTTCTTTCATTTTTGGGACTGGCTAGGTATTCTTTAATTTATAGATAAAATATGAAGGGACTTAAAAAGTTTGTTTAAAAAAATGCAATTAAAAGATAATAAAAATTTTCCAAGGAATTTTTGAAGGGCCCTTTTATAGTAGTCCACTATTTTATATATCGTTGAATCCAACTTTGAGAAGTGGAATGGTTTAGTTAGTGATTAAAGATGTTACAAATGAATCTTTTAAGTGTTTTTCCACTATAGCACAACAATTCTGCCGACTGTAATTTTACTGTTTCAAATTAGGAATTCATGAAAATAGACAATTAGATACTGAACCAATTCACTCCACTAGCTTCACCTTAGCAAACACTACCATTCCCTACGGGAAGATTGAGGATAAATTAATGTTATTGTATTTAGAAATGCTATGTCTTATTTTTTTCCACATTCAACTTTCTGAGCACAGCTAGATAAAGCAAATTTGGAGTCCCAATCATGTACCAAGATTCTTTCAAATATTATTTGGGCTCTGTTGATGTTAGACCTCATCTTACCAGTACAAAACATCTATTTTTAAGCAAGTTTTAGCAGCTGAAAACTCTCAATTGTGTTAAACCATAATCTACCTCCTTTGATATTCCTGAGAGTGTGTCACAGCATAGAGAAAAGAAATTAGTGTTTGGAATTATAAATCAAATTTCTTTTCCCCTTAATCAAATGATGCATTTTGAGATCATTGTAGAATAACATTCAGTCATAAGAAATTAGTAAATAAGACAGAGATATCCTGTATACCCTTTGCCCAGATTCCTCCAAATTTAACATTTTACAAAACTATAGAACAACTTCACAACCATTATCAACATTGATGAAATCCACCTATCCTCAGATTCATCAGTTTTACTTGTACTTGTGTGTGTCTGTGTGTCTATGCAATTTTGTCATATGTTTATGTTTATATACTCCCATAGTTAAGAGATTTAGAATAATCTAATAGCCATCCAGATCCCTCCTGTTTTATAATCCACCTTCCTTCTTCTTCTACTCCTCCCCTCTTACCTGTCTCTAAACCCTGACCACCAGTAATCTTTTCTCCATTTCATTACTTGTGTCATTTCAAATTTGTTATGTAAATGGAAATAAATAGTTTGTAACAAACTAAAGACAATGTGCCACGCTATGTACAATAGTTTGTAACTCAAAGGAACAAACTGTTAATATATATAACTTTGAAAGATCTCAAGGGTGTTATGCTGGGAAAACAAAAAAGCAAACAAACAGCCAATCCCAAAATATCATAAAATTTTAAAGTCAGTTCTGTCACTCTTTCCAAGATGTTAAGAAAGTTAGTTAATTTTTCTAAGTCTCAAATTTTCTGCTCCACAAATGGAGAGTGAAAAGTACAAGTATACATGTCTTAGGGTTATTATAAGGTGTGCTGAAGTGGTGTTTTAGGATAAGCACTGGATTGCTAATCACAAGGTTCATGGTTTAAAACCACCAGTTGCTTCTTGACAACCTTATATGAGGTCACTATGAGTCATAAGGAGCTCTGGTAGCATGTGATTACGAATCGGGCTGTGAACCTCAAGGTCAGCAGTTCGAAACTACCAGCTGTTCCATGGGAGAAAGATGAGGCTTTCTGCTCCCGTAA
>NW_006408792.1:2159577-2160572 GCF_000296735.1 Chrysochloris asiatica
TTAAAGTGTTGAAGAGCAAAGATGTCAGCTTGAGGACTAAGGTGTGCCTGACCCAAGCCATGGTATTTTCAATAACCTCATATGGATGTGAAAGCCAGACAGTAAATAAGGAAGACCTTAGAAGAATTGATGCCTTTGAGTTATGGTGTTGGAGGAGAATATTGAACGTGCCATGGGCTGCCAAAAGAACCAATAGATCTGTTTTGGAAAAAGTGCAGCCAGAGTGCTCCTTAGAGGCCAAGATGGCCAAACTTTGTCTCCCTTACTTCACACATGTTTTCAGTAGGGACCAGTGGCTGGAGAAGGATATCATGTTTGGTAAGGTGGAGGATCAGAGAAAAAGAGGAAGACCCCCAATGAAATGGATTGGCCAAGTGGCAGCATTGATGGACTCAAGCATGGCCACAGTAGTGAGGCTGGCCCAGGATCAGGCAATGTTTCATTCTGCTTTGCATAAATTTGCTATGGAGTTGGTACTGACTCAATGGCACCTAACAACAACAACCTTAATTGTAAATTTCTCCTTTTAATTCATCATGGCAAAAAATATGACCTTTATGAAGTATGCATTTCAGAAATTGGTATGTTCTTTTTATTTCAAATCTTCTATTTATATTAAATCAAGCTGACTATTTCATTTCAATTTCTGTCTGTCTTACATAATTAGTTTGACAATTACTAGGAGACATGAATTTAGATGTGATGACTGAGAACTTGTCAATAAGTATGTGATATTTTGTGAAGTCCTTTGTGTTGTTGCACCATGTGCTAGATTGCAAGGTCGGCTTGATTCGCAAGGTTAGAAGTTCAAGCTCACCAGCTGCTCTTTGGAAACCCTATACTTTGGAAGCCGCTATGGGTACAAACCAATTAAATGACACTTAACAAACAACAAAAAACACAGTGATATTTAACTTATATAAAGATGCAGCATTATTGCATGACTTTTTGGTGGATGTGTCTTTTATCAACTTAGGTAGCCGTCATTCCTGTTT
>NW_006408792.1:2160672-2165262 GCF_000296735.1 Chrysochloris asiatica
TATGTAGCTAATATTTAAATTCAATTCCAAAATTTTATTTAAAAATTCTGTAATTGTCAAGATGATAATGTATGTTTCTCTTTTTATGTGTGTTTTTTTTAGTAAATTAATTTTTACTATTGATTCACCATGACATTTCTTTAAAAGACCCAACTAGATAATGCTGAAGCATTGATCTTTTAATAGATTACTGATTTTAGATTATTTATTTAGTACCCCCACCATTCATCTATCAGTTTGTCATACTATGGTGACTTGTGTGCTGCTATGATGCCAAAAGCTCTGCCACTGGTACTTTAAATACAAGGTCAGTCATAATGGACAAATTTTCAGTGGAAACTCTAGACTAAAATACTAGGAAGAAGTAGAGGCAGACTACTTCTGAAAGTTTAGCCACTGAGAACCTTATGAATGGCTGCAGAACATTGTCAGATATAGTGCTGGTAGATGAGCCCCTCAGGTTGTAAGGCTCTCAAAGTGTGACTGGAGAATGCACAAAATATAAATCTAGGAAAATTGGAAGTTGTCAAAAATGAAATAGAATTAATAATTATCTATATCCTAGGCATAAATGATATGAAATGGACTGCTATTGGCCATATTGAATCAGACATTCTTATGATTTACTATGCCAGGAACAACAAATTGAAGAGAATGGCATCACATTCATTGTCAAAAAGAATATTTCAAGATCTATTTTGAAGTACAATACTATTCGTGATGGGATAATATCTATATAATTACAAGGAAGCCTAGTTAATATGACTACTCAAATTTCTGCACCCACCACTAAAACCAGTAATAGCAAAATTGAAGAATTCTACCAACTTCTTCATTCTGAAACTGATCACACATGCTATTAACATTTATTGGAAATTACTGGTGGTGATTGGAAAGTGGAGGAACTCACTCATTTATGTGAAGAAATTTGAAAGACAGCTACCTGGCCAAAGAGAGGTGACCCAATAGAATGCAAAAGTCATTGAATAATGTCATTAATGTTACATACAAGTAAAATTTTGCTGAAGAAAATTCAATATCAACTGCATCAACAAAGAACTGCCAGAAATTCAAACTGGATATCAATGTGGAACTATGGCTATCATTGCTGACATCAGATGAATCTATGCAAAGAATCTTAACTGTGTGGATCATGACAAGCTATGGATAACATTGCAAAGAATGAGCATTTCAGAATTCTTAATTGTTCTCATGGGAAATCTGTACACAGACCAAGAGGTAGTCATTAGAGCGCAAAAAGTGGATATTGAATGGTTTAAAATCAGGAAAGGTTTGTGCCAGTATTGTATTCTTTCACCATACCTATTCAATTTGTATGCTGAGCAAATCTGAGAAACTGATCATATGAAGTAAAACAAGGTATCAGGATTGGAAGGAGACTAATTAACAACCCGAGCTATACAGATGATACAACCTTGCTTGTGGAAGCAAAGAGGACTTAAGATATTTACTGATCATGATCAGAGACTATAGCCTTCAGTATGATTTGCACCTAAATGTCAAGAAAACAAAAATCCTCACAACTGGACCAATAATTGTTGTTGTTGTTGTCAGGTGCCATCAAGTCGGAGCCTACTCATAGCGACCGCATGCACAGCAGAACGAAACAGTGTCCAATCCTGGGCCAACCTCACTACCGCTGCCATGCTTGAGTCCATCAATGCTGCCACCTGGCCAATACATCTCGTTGGGGCGTCTTTCTCTTTATTAATTGTTGTTGTTGTTAAGTGCCATCGAGTCGGTTTCGACCCATAGCGACCCTGAATAGGGTTTCCGAGGCTGTAAATCTTTACGGGAGCAGATGGCCTTATCTTTCTCCCGCGGAGCAGCTGGTAGTTTCGAACTGCTGACCTTCCGGTTCGCAGCCCGATTCGTAACCACTACGCTACCGATTGAAACTGTCAAAGACTTAATTTTGCTTGACTCCACAATCATTCCTTATGGAAGCAGCAGCAGTCAGCAAATCAATGTATTGCATTAGGCAAATCTGCTGCACAAATCCTCTTTAAAGCTTTCAAGAACAAGGATATCAGTTTGAAGTCTAGGGTACTCCTGACTCAAACCAAGGTGCTTTCAATAGCCTCATATGCATGTGACTGAGAAGAACTGATGCATTTGAATTATTGTATTGGAGAAGAATATTGAAAGAACCATGAACTACCAGAAGAACAAACAAATCTGTGTTGTAAGAAGTACAGCCAGAGTGCTACTTAGAAGACAAGATGGTGAAACTTTGTCTCTTATACCTCAGACATGTTTTCAGGAGGGACCAGTGTCTGGAGAAGGACATCATGCTTGGTACTTTGGAGGGCCAGGGAAAAAGAGTAAGTCCTCCAACAAGATGGATTGGCACAGTGACAACAGCTACGGGCTTAAGTGTAATAATTCTGTGGGTGGCGCAGGACCAGGCAATGTTTTATTCTGATGTGCATGCTGTGAGTCAAAACTGACTTCCCGGCACCTAATAACATGTGGTGCTGTGGGTTAATGCACCAGACTGCAAAGCTGTTTGAACTGCAAGGTTGGTGGTTCAAGCTCACCAGCTGCTCCTTGGAAACCCTATACAGGGTTACTATGGGTCAGAATCGACTTGATGACACTTGACAACAACAACAATAACAACTAAAAACATTTAGTTCCCAACCACTTTACAGAACAATAGCTTCTCAGAAAGTATGTTAGTTGTCTAGGCAAAGAATGAAAATTGTTAGAATAAAGAGTGTTACTCTCCATTTTAATATTGTGTATATTCTTTGCTTTCTTAAATAATTACTTTAGCTAGAACTTTGAGAAAAGATGACATAATAGTGAATGTTTTTTATCTTTAAGGGAGAATGTCTTCATACATGTTCATTTAAATTTAGTTCATATATAAATTTACTCTGCAGTGTTAAACTTGTTATTAAGTGTCATCAAGTTGGTTCTGACTCAGACAGACCCTGTATACAGTGTATAGGACTTCCAAGGAGTGGCTGGTGGGTTTAAACCTTCAATCTTATGGTTAGCAGTCTAGAGCTTAAAGAACCACACCTCCTTCTATTTCATCAGCCTAGTTCCGAATGCAAATGTTCAAATTTTAATTAACAAAAGTTCTTATGTTTACTCTGTTCATGTTTTCCCTGGAACAATAGCAACTCTACTGGAATGACTAAGTGTTTCTTGCCTAGATCACAGAGAGAAGGTTCCTCTGATGGGAGAAGCAGTATACCATTGTTGTCAGATCAGTGTTTTTACTTGATATCAGTAGCTGGAAGTGAAACAATATACATAAAAACAGACATATGAGAGCAACTGGTGTGTCCTAGAACCAAAATGAGGAATAGTTGCAAAAGGTAGCAAGCAAGGCTAGAAATTGATCAGTTGTAAAAGAACACTTGTATTGTGACTGACAACGTTTTCTGATTCTATTTTCTTTTAATCTACTCTATTGAAACTTTTCTTCAATCTCTCCATGGAACAAGAGATATCATTGCTGATGTCCAATGGACCTTGGCTGAAAGCAGAGAATATCAGAAAGATGTTTACCTGTGCTTTATTGCCTACACAAAGGCTTTCGATTGTGTGAATCATAACAAGCTATGGACAACATTGCGAAGTATGAGTATTCCAGAACACTTAATTGTGCTCATGAGGAATCTGTACCTGGACAAAGAAGCAGCTGTTCAAACAGAGCATGGGAACACTGAATGTTTTAAAATTAAGAAAAGTGTGCGACAAGGTTGTGTTCTTTCACCATACTTATTCAACTTGTATGCTGAGCAAATAATATGAGAAGCTAGATTATATGAATAAAAATGTGGCATCAAGATTGGAGGAAGACTCATTAACAAACTGCGATATTCAGATGATACAACATTGCTTGTTGAAAGTGAAGAGGACTTGAAACATTTACTGATGAAGATCAAAGAGCACATCCTTTGGTATGGCTTACATCTCAATGTAAAGAAAACAAAAATCCTCTCCACTGGACCAATAAACAACATTCTTATCAATGGAGAAAAGATTGAGGTTGTCAAGGACTTCATTCTTCTTGGATCAGCTATCAACACTCATGGAAGCAGCAGTCAAGAGATTAGACAACATATTGCATTAGGCAAATCTGCTGCACAAGACCTTTTTAAAGTGTTGAAGAGCAAAGATGTCAGCTTGAGGACTAAGGGGCACCTGACCCAAGCCATGGTATTTTCAATAACCTCATATGGATGTGAAAGCTGGACAATGAATAAGGAAGATCGTAGAAGAATTGATACCTTTGAATTATGGTGTTGGAGAATACTAAAAGTGCCATCGGCTTCCAAAAGAACCAATAGATGTATTTTGGAAGAAGTGAAGCCAGAGTGCTCCTTAGAGGCCAAGCTGGCCAAACTTCGTCTCTCATACTTCAGACATATTGTCAGGAGGGATCAGTCACTGGAGAAGGATATCATGCTTGGTAAGATGGAGGGTCGGAGCAAAAGAGGAAGACCCCCAATGAGATGGATTGGCCAGGTGGCAGCATCGATGGACTCAAGTGTGGCAACAGTAGTGAGGTTGGCCCAGGATCAGACATTGTTTCGTTCTGCTGTGCAT
>NW_006408792.1:2165362-2166740 GCF_000296735.1 Chrysochloris asiatica
AAGACCCCCAACGAGATGGATCAGCCAGGTGGCATCATTGATGGACTCAAGTGTGGCAGCGGTAGTGAGGTTGGCCTAGGATCAGACATTGTTTCATTCTGCTGTGCATGGAGTTGCTATGAGTCGGTTCCGACTCGATGACACCTGACAACAACAACAACAACCTCTCTTTCCTTCTACCTGCAGACCTTGTTTGGAAACTAGTAGCTACACAGCATACACATCTTTTAAGATTGCCTAAATGTATTCTCTGGAGTTCTGTTATGCTGCTGCAGGATAATATACTTGACCCAAAGGTTGGTTTGAACCACAGGGTCAGCAGTTCAAACTCAAAATCTGTTCCTTGGAAACTCTATACTTGGTGGCTTTGAGTCATAACTGACTCGAAGGCACTTAACAACAACAGCAGCAACAGCAAGTATATCACTAGGTCTTCTCAACATCCATTTTCTTCAACCATTTCTTATATGACATAATTTCAAGTCTGTGATATAAGCCCCTTATTATTTTGTGGCTCTACCTCAACTGTCTTTTTCCATCAATTCCTGGTGCCTTGTTCTTTGCCAATTCCTGCAATGCACCTTCGACATCCTCCTTCAGTATTATTGGCTCTTGATCATATGCTGCCTCTTGAAATGGTTGAACATTAACCATTTCCTTTTGGTACAATGACTCTGTAAATTCCTCCCATCTTCTCTTAATGCTTTCTGCATCATTCAATAATTTGCCCAGAGAATCCTTCAATAATGAAAGTCGAGGCTTGAATTTTTTTATTCAGTTCCCCCAACTTGAGAAATGCTGAGCATGTTCTTCCTTTTTGGTTTTCTGACTCCAGATCTTTGCACATGTTGTTGTAATACTTGGCTTTATGTTCTAGAGATGATTTTTGAAATTTTCTGTTCAACTCTTGGACCTCCTCATTCTTCCATTTGCTTTAGCATCTCTATGCTGGAGAGCAAGTTTCAGTGTGTGTTCTGACATCCATTTTGACTTTTTCCTTCTTTCTTGTCTGCTTAATGACTTTTTGCTTTCCTCATATATAATGTTATTGATGTCATCCCACAACACTTCTGGTCTTTTATCTTTAGTATTTAATGTATCAAATCTGTTCTTAAAATTATCTCTAAATTCAGGTGGGCTATATTCAAGGTCATATTTTGGCTCTTGTGGAATAAAAATTGAAATCTTTCAAGAAAGTAAGGAGGAACAGGAGGCGCTCACTCATTTCTGCCAAGAAATTTGGAAGATGACTATCTGGCTTACTTATTGGCAGAGATCAATATTTGTGCTCATTCCAAAGAGAGGTGACCCAACGGAATAAGGAAATCATCAGACAATCTCCCATGCAAGTAAAGTTTTACTAAAGGTAATACAGAAA
>NW_006408792.1:2172508-2206594 GCF_000296735.1 Chrysochloris asiatica
CAAGTGTGGCAACAGTAGTGAGGTTGGCCCAGGATCAGACATTGTTTCGTTCTGCTGTGCATAGGGTCACTATGAGTTGGTGCTGATTCAATGGCACCTAACAGCAACAACATTGAAACTTTTGATCAAAATTCAGTTTTTTTGAAATTGTTATCCTAGTATAAAATACCAAATAAGTGCTTGTTTTTCTTTTCTAATTTTTGTTTCATGCAGTTAGATTTCAGAAGCTATAATTTGACAGGTAATAACTTCTGAACAAATTTAATCCTGACCTGGATTTACTGTGTACTAAGACCAATGACTTAATTGTGTTTTCAATTCTTATAATGACAGTATTAACAATAAATGGACCTATTGTTTCTATTCCTTCTCCTCTCTATTGGAGCATATTATTGATTACTGATATGGAACCTAAATGCTTGGAACTGAGGTCCTTAAAGAGCTGCCACATGGAGTCATTGAGCTTTGGAATAGTCATCAGATTAAGAGAGAAAGGCATTTCCTCAACTGGACAAAATCTGAAAATGTGTGAATGAATGTTGAACAAAAATAAATATTGTGACTCAACTCTAGTGGGCTACAGTTACTGTGGGTAGATAGTAGGGTTAAGAGAACTCACTTCCACTTGTGCATATTATCCCAGCTCCCTTGTATGAGTGCATCTATTTAACCAGGAGATACTAAGTCTTATTTATGGCAGCCACCTTATATATGTATCTGCATATACTACTCCTCATTGAGTAAGAACAATAAACATCCTTACCATCTCAATTTAGATAACAGGGCCTCATATGAATACAAACCATACTTTATTTAAACAACAATGCAATTCTATTTACCACTTCAACCTTATTGAGATTCAGTAATAAATGTGCTAAATATGGCCTAGGAAGATAGAAGGCAAGGTCAATTCTGAATCTTAATGGAAATGAATCCTGTGACCAGTAGTCTCAGGAGTTAACACAGGCATGTTAGTGTTCTGATCTTCCTAACTAGAATAAATGCTTATAAGGATGGGCATGTCAACACATTTTTCCCAAACAAACAAAGAAATAAAACTGTATCCTTGTATTCAGGCAATTAGAATAAATTTATTTTAGTTTACTTAGCATTTTGATATGACAATTGTAACTACATGATGGATAATAGATTAGGTGGGGGAATTATTTCTAGGATGTGGCTATTTTCTTAACTGGTAAAATATTTCTGGAAGCTTTGCTAGCTGTATCCAAGGCAAATTTAACAAAGATCATGCTTATTAAAAGTCCCTTTGGTTTATCTCAGATTACTTTTCAAGATCTAGTACTTTACTCCCCTTATTATTTCCTCTTCACCATGTTTTCCCTCATTTTAAATTCTCCATTGAGACTGCTTACCAAGTCGATTATCCCCAAACTCTCACTTTATAAGTTAAAAAATAGTATATTCAATGACCCTAGAACAAATATAATTTATAAAAAAAATAATTTGCAGTGCTAGCTCTTTGGAGGAATGTATTTCCCCTCCTCTGTGAATGTGTCTAATGAGAGAAAGTGTATCAAGAGGGGAATATACCATTTGGGTTCCCAGACTGCTTGCCCTATTTAGCATTATTATTTTTTTTAAGTTGCAATTAGTATTAGCCTTAAGAAATGAATGAAAATTGGCGATGAATGAAAAAGTTAATAGATGTTAGTATTGTAATTAGCAAGGGTCTGATCTTGCAGGAGTGGTTTCACAACTGCAGTCTTTGGAGGACATGCAAGTCTCTAGCCTGTCTGCCTGGAGCTTTGCATCACAATGTGAGTGAAGGATTTTCAGTGGAGAAAGGTTGAATTGTCCTCCTCTTGCTTCCACTCCATGATTATGGAATATGAGGAAGCTCGATATAAGGTCTGAGCCTCATTCAAGCTCACAGACATAGTTCTCTTTCACTCCAGACAAGTGAGAAGAGAGAAAATAGAATGGGGTCTGGGAATAGACATATAATTGAGATGATGTTTTTATCTCAATTTTTAAAAGTGGGTTGTTATAAAAGAGAACAGAAACATCTAAATATGTTGTTGGGAAAGAATAATCACTTTACTTGGAAGAGTAGCAACACAATTTCCCTTTGTGAGATTTGGCTGCCATCTGTAAAGATGGTTCTTTTCTTCTTGCAAAAATTCCTTTGTTTGAGTGGCACAGATAGCAAAAAAGTTTAGGGGTAAAAGTACTGGAAAGAAGTAAAGGAAAAGATACAGAGAACTGGGAATCAAATAAATAATGTAAATATTTTTTATTCTAAACATGAGCATAAAAATTTATAATTAGTAAAATATATATTTAAAACAAAACAGTACTCAGAATTAATAATGTGCCAAGAAATGACATTTCTCATATAATGTGTATGAGCATGTAGATTGGCATACTAATCACACAGGATATTTTGCATCAGGATTTCAAATATAAACTTTCATTAAATATAAAAATGTACTTGGACTTTATAATAGAAAATGATCTACCATAAGGAAATAGTTCAGAGTAAAGTGATATGTGTAAAATATTATAATGTTCATTAAGATACTGCCTAGAATAACAACAATAAAATGGACTCAAATTGAATAATCAATGATAAGGGATAGGTCACACAAATATGATATATTGATAAGGTGAAATATTTTGTAACTTTAAAATTAAGTAGAAAAAAGAAAATCCACTGTGATAATGCCAATTCTCATTGAAATCTCATATGTTGTTGTTAAGTACCGTGGAGTCAGTTATGACTCCACATGACCCCGCACAGGGTTTCCAAGGCTGAAAATCTTTACAGGAGCAGAAAGCCTCATCTTTCTCCCATGGAACAGCTAGTAGTTTCGAACTGCCAGCCTTGAGGTTAATAGCCCGATTTATAACCACTACAGTACCAGAGCTCTTTGAGAGCTCATATATGTTGTTGTTGTGAAGTGCTGTCAAATCGATTCCGACCCATTGCAACCCCGTATAGGGTTTCCAAAGAGCAACTGGTGAGCTTGAACCACTAACTTTGCAGTTCAAACAACTTAGCAGTCTAATGCATTAGCCCACAGAGCCACACCAGGACTCCATGGATCTCATATAGGATAGGACAAAGTAAAACTGCTCCTTAGGGTTTCTGAGACTGTAAACCTTTACTGGAGGAGACAGTTTGATCTTTTCCCTGTGGAGTACCTGGAATATTTGAACCACTGACCTTGTGGTTAGCACCCCAATGCTTAACCCAAAACACCACCAGGGATCCCTATACTAGAAAAGTCTTTCTAATTAAATCCCAAAACATAGAAATCATGAAGGAAAAGGTTGCTTTCATGTAAAATTAACATATCTTCCTGTAAAATGGATATGAATGAAGTTAAGAAAGAAATGGCAATCTGGGGAGACTATTTGCAACAAAAATATTTGCATGAAAGGGAGTCCAGGTGTGGTGCTGGAGGATAAGCACCCAATCACAAACCACAAGGTCAAATTCACCAGCTGCTTCTCAGAAACTCTTGCTATGAGTTGGAACTGACTCAACAGCACTTAACATTGACAACAGTAATATATGTTGTTGTTGTTAAGTGCCATCGAGTCAATTCCAACCCATAGCAACCCTTTATAGGGTTTCCAAGGAGAAGCTGGTGAGCTTGAGCCACCAATCTTGCAGTTCAAATGGCTTTCTAGTCTGGCACATTAGCCCACAGTGCCACATCAGGGCTCCACAGTAATATATAGACAGCTTTTATAAAACTGGTACATAAAAAAGCAACAAACGCCCAAAAGTAAAATGAGAAAGGTTCATTAATAGGCAATTTTCAGAAATAGAAATTCAAGTGGAAAGTAAGGGTTCCTAAATTTTATTATGATTTTTGAAAAATCAAATTAAATCATTGAAGTACCACTTTTTACTTATCATGTGGCAGAGATTTTAAAAAAAAAAAAATTCCTAGTTGCATTGTGACAAGGGTGAAGGAATATAGATATCTTATACCATATTTCTGGATATGGAAACTAATAACATTTGGAGATCAATATGGTAATATCAACTATAGATATGGACCTCACCAGATGGAATATAAAGAAATAAAATTGATTACACCCATAGAAAGAGATGGTAGAAAACCTCCAAATCATCAGTCAAAACAAGGCCAGGGACAGACAATGGAACAGACCATCAATTGATCATATGCATGTTCAGGCTGAAGCTGAAGAAAATGAAAGCCAGTCTATAAGAGCCAAAATATGATCTTGAATATATCCCACCTGAATTTAGAGATCATCTGAAGAGCAGATTTGATTCATTAGACATTCAAGACCAAAGACCAGAACAGTTGTGGGATGACATCAAGAATATCATAAAAGAAGAAAGCAAAAGGTCATTGAGAAGACAAGAGAGAAGGAACAGATCAAAATGGATGTCAGAAGAGACTCTGAGATTTTCTCCCCAGTGTAGAAATGCTAAAGCAAATAGAAGTGAGGAGGTACAAGAGCTGGACAGAAAATTTCTAAGGTCAGTTCAAGAGGACAAAATCAAATATTACAATGAACTATGCAACAATCTGGAGTTAGGAAACCAAAAGGGATGAACAGCCTCAGTATTTCTCAAACTGAGAGAACTGAATAAAAAATTCGAGCTTCAAATTGTGGTACTGAAGGATGCTATGGGCAAAATACTGAGTAAAGAAAGTATCAAAAGAAGATGGAAGGACTACAGAGTCACTGTATCAAAAAGAAATGGTCGATGTTCAACCATTTCAAGAGGTAGCATATGTTCAAGAGCCAATGATCCTGAAGGAAGAAGTCCAAAATATATTGAAGGCATTGACAAAGAACAAGGCATTGGGAAATGATGGAATACAAATTGAAATCTTTCAACAAAGTGATGTGGCACTCGAGGTGCTCACTCATCTATGCTAAGAAATTTGGAAGACAACTACCTGGCCACCTGATTGGAAGAGAGCTGTATTTGTGCCCATTCCAAAGAGAGGTAACCCAACAAAATGTGGAAATCATTGGACAATTTCATTGATATCCAACGCGAGTAAAGTTTTACTAGTCATAAGACAGAAATGGCTGCAACCACACATTGACAGAGAACTTCCAGAGGTTCAAGTCGATTTCAGAAGAGGACGTGGAATGAGGGATATCATTGCTGACATCAGATGGATCTTGGCTGAAAGCAGAGAATACCTGTGTTTTATTAACTACGCAAAAGTTTTCAATTGTGTGGATCATGGCATGTTATGGACAACAGTATGAAGTATGAGTATTTCTGAACACTTAATTGTGCTCATGAAGAACCTGTACATGGACCAAGAAGCAGTTATTCAACCAGAACAAGGAAGCACCAAATGGCTTAAAATTAGGAATGGTGTGAGTTGGGGTTGTATTCGTTCTTCATACTTATTCTATCTATATACTGAACATATAATCAGAGAAACTAGATTATGTAAAGAAAAACGTGGCATCCGAAGTAGAGGAAGGCTCATTAACAACCTGTGATATGCAAATGACACAACCTTGGTGTAAAGAAAACAAAAATCTTTGCCACTGGGCCAACAAATAACATCCATATAAATGAACAAAAGATTGAAGTTGTCAATGACTTCATTTTGCTTGGATCAACCACCAACACTTATGGAAACAGCAGTCAAGAAATCAAACAACATATTGCATGGGACAAATCTGTTGTACAAGATCTCTTTAAAGTGTTAAAGAACAAAGATGTTAGTTTGAGGACTAAGGTGCGCATGACACTGCCATGGTATCTTCAATAACCTCAGATGCATGTGAAAGCTGGACAGTGAATCAGAAAGACCATAAAAGAATTGATGCATTTGAGTTATGGTGTTGGAGGAGAATACTTGAAAGTAGAATGGACAAAAGAACCATACCACGCAAAAGAACAACAGATCTGTGTTGGAAGAAGTACGTCCAGACTGCTCCTTGGAAGCCAGGATGGCTAGACTTCGTCTTTCATACTTTGGACAGTGCAACCAATCATTGGCAAAGGGTATCATATTTGGTACAGTGGAAGGTTGGAGAAAAAGAGGAAGACCCCGATGAGATGGATTGGCCTAGTGGCAGCATGAGTGGGTTCAAACGTAGCAATGATTGTGAGGTTGGCCCATGACCAGACAGTGTTTTGTTCTGTTGTGCATGGGTTCACTATGAGTCAATATCGCCTCTATGTCACCTAACAACAACAAGCACAATGGTAACATCAAAAGAGCATATGAAACAAGGTATATCATTGTTGATATCAGATGAATCTTGGCTAAAAGTAGAGAATACCAGAAAGATGGTTACTTGTGTTTTATTTACTATGCAAAGGTATTCACTGTGTGAATCATAGTAAATTACATTTATAATTATGAAGAATGGAAATTCCATAACACTTAATTGTGCTCATACAGAACAAGTACGTAAACCAAGAGATAGTTGTTTGAACTGAACAAGGACATACTGAACGATTTTAAACCAGGAAAGAGTTGTATCTTTTCAAGATATTTATTCAATCTGTCCGCAGAGCAAATAATATGAAAAACTGGACTATATGAAGAAGAATGTAGCATCAGGATTAGAGGCAGATTCATTAACAACCTGCAACGAGCATATGAGACAATCTTGCTTGTTGAAAGCAAGGAGGACTTGTAGTACTTACTGATGAAAATTAATGACTACAGATTTATACTTCAATTGGATTACATTACAATAAAAAGAAAACAAAAATCCTCACAACTGGACGAATAAGCAGCATCATGATAAACAGAAAAGATTGAAGTTGTCAAGGATTTAATTTTACTTAAGACCACAATCAGCGTCAGCAGTCAAGAAATCAAACGACGTATTGCGTTAGGCAATTCTGCTGCATAAGACCTTTTTAAAGTGTTGAAGAGCAAAGATGTCAAAGAGGACTAAGGTGGGCCCAGTCCCTGGAGGACATTGTTGTTGTTGTGAAGTACTGTCGAGTTGGTTCCAACCCATAGCGACCTTGTATAGGGTTTCCAAGGAGCAGCTGGTAAGCTTGAACCACCAACATTGTAGTTCAAATGGCTTTGCAGTCTGGCACATTAACCCATAGCACCACACCAGGTCTCCAGGAGGACATTAGGTGTGGTGAATTTGAGGATCAGCAAAAAATTTGAAGATGATCAACAAGATGGATTGACAAAGTGACTGCAACAATGGACTCAAACACAGGAACAACTGTGAAGATGACCCATGACTGACCCATGTTTCATTCTACTATACATAGCATCACTATGAGTCAGAACAGACTAGGCGACACTTAGCAACAACATAGTAATATACATAAACATTTTTAACGTACACTTTATTACACCTCACAATTTTATTTCTAGATATTTATCCTGCAGATGGAGCCTTAGTGTGGGATAAGCACTCTACCACAAGGTTGGTTTGAACCACAAGGTCAGTGTTCCTTGGAAACCCTATACAGGGTTGCTATGAGTTGGAACCAACTTCACAACACCCAACAACAATAACATAGTTGGTTTTACTAACAACTTATCTGACCATAGAATTATTGGGTAACTAAAATTTCCCCTAAAACATAGAAAGTAGTCTTTGTTGACTTCTTGCATTTAAAACGATAAAAGGGATGTCTAAATTCAATTTTTCTTTGTTTGTAAGAAGCCTGATTTCCGGTGCCCCCCCCCCCCCCCCCGTTGTCACGGCTAATAAAGTTTTGGGTGGATGTAGTCCCTAAGTCTATCCATTTTTTCTAAATGTTTTTCATGGGAATATGTGCTGGATTTACCCTTTCTTTAGAGTCTATCAATCGTGGTGATATGACAGGGGTTACTGCAATGTCTGTGTTAGTTAATAATGCTTTCCATGTGACATCTATAGATTTGTTCTGATAAAGCTGCTGAACTTCAGTTGTTGCGTAGTGGTTAGGAATCGGACTGTGAACCTCAATGCCAGCAGTTCAAAACTACCAGCTGTTCCACGGGAGAAAGATGAGGCTTTCTGCTTCTGTAAAGGTTTATAGCCTCAGAAACCCTGTACAGGGTCGCTATGAGTCAGAACCAACTCCACAGCATAGTACCAACAACAACAACCTTCTGTTATGCTTAATAGTTGACACCCTATAAATAATTACTTTTTCCCTAAACAACTGTGTGTTTTCTCATTTTAATAAGACAACAAACAAGTTAGTGAGCAACCCAAGAAATAACAGTTTTGTCTGAACAAAGGAGTGTATGTGTGGAGAATTCCTTGTTCAATCCATGAAACCTTTCTTTGAGATTAATTTCAAAAGTGATTTCCAAAAATTTTGATTGCTAGAATAATTATGGAAATAAACATATACTATTTGGAGACTGCTCTTTACCAAAAGCAATTATGAGGGTTTTATGCTTAAATATGCATATAAAATTAATATCCATACTTTACAGTCACACCTCAAGTAAGATTATCCAGAGAATGAATTATTTAATACTCATTGAATCAGAGTCTCTCAGTGCAGGCACTATTTCGCTGTTTCAGTGGACTGAATAGAACTCTAGTTGCCTGAGAGAGTTATTCAGTTTCCAAAAGTGTTTGGCTTCCTCCCAGAAAGTAGTTTACACAGTGACACTTTATGGGTGATAAAGTGATATGAAGAGGTACTTACATACCCACAAGAGCAAACATCTGCTAATAACTGGAATTGCCCTTAAAACCCATAGCAACTACTTCTAAATGTCTTCAATTGCAGCAAGTATTCCTATTTTCTAGGGTAAACTTGCTTTCTGGTCTTGTCAAATAATGGAATTTGTCCAGTAATGTCTGACATGTTCCAAAACTAATAGAAAAATCTTCTAATAAACTAAAATTAAGTATATCTAATGTCAAATAGCACATTGTATATGGATAGCATTATTGAAGATATAAATCAGGAAATTATAGATACCTGATAATATAGGATAAATAATTCTTTGTGTTTAAATATATATCTAAAACATACTATATTTTAATTTAATGCCAATAATATAATACTAAGTCTTATGTGCATCTTTTCTGTTAATGAGTTTTAACATCTTATTAAACTGTAATGTTACAATTAATATACAATTTAATTGAAAGCAATTATGAAGGATGCATATTTATGTTTATATTTAATTTCTTTTTATTGTTTTATTTGTTTAGTAGGAAGTGTTCTCTTTTAAAAGGAACTATGACTTTTAAAAGGAACTACTGGCTTTTATTTTTGGGGCCTTGATTCTTCTGCTATTGCCTCTTTCTTTTAAAATCATCTTTACTTTTTCTCCTGGTTGTATCTAATCTTCCTATATTCAAATATATTGTTATTCTTTCTCTTAAAATAGCTTCACTTGACTTACTTGGAAAATGACCTCTCCAGTCTCATTTGGGATTGTATACGGGAGGCAAATCATTTTGAGCTTTGTAGACTATATATTAAATGCTTCAGTCATTATTCTAATAGTAATTGACATGGAGAGGAAAGTAGTTATTACATGATGAATTTGAGTTTTGAATAGATCATTCTTCCCATGATGTAAAGAATAAATTTGGTGGTAGAGAGATTAGATGATTTGAGAGATAGTAACTAAAATTGGCAGAATTTAATAATAAATTGGAGAAGGGCTACTCCTAGGTTTCTGGCCTAGGAAACTGGATGATAGTGTTTCTTTTCCCTGAAATTGGGAAACTAAGTTTTTTGAAGGAAGATTTTATAAAATGATGAGTTAGAAGTGTTTTGGAGACCTGCAGGTGGACTTGTTGATGGGGTAGCTGTGTTTAAGAGACTGAACCAGAAATGTAAAATCTATTATGCTGTTGTTGTTAGGCACCATCGAGTAGATTCTGACTCTTAGCAACCCTGTTTAGGCTTTCCAAAGTGAATTTGAACTGTGGACCTTTTGGTTCAAACCAACATTTGGTCTACTTCATTACACTATGATGCCAATGTGTATTATAGAGATAAACAATTAGGGTTCACGTGTAGGCATAAATAATATTGCAAGGGAAGTATTGTGAAGTAGTATAAGAATAGGATATAAGACCAGGCTTGGAATAATTTTACCAGTGAAAGTTTAAGACAGGAGGACAAGTCTTCAAGAGGGTCTTATAAGTAGCCAAAGAGCTCCAGAAATTAAAACCTTGGTATAAATCTAAGTCAAGGGATGGAAATTTTCCAAAGAAAAATTGATCAACGGTGTCAAGTTTGGCATAGAGTTCAAGTGACATAATAAAAACAAAAAGCTCATTGAATTTAGGAATATGGTGGTCCCTGTGAATATCACCTACTTTGGTGGAGTGATGTTGTTGTTAAGTGCCATCAAGTTGGTTCCAACCCATAGCTACCCTATATAGAGTTTCCAAGGAGCAGCTGGTGCGCTTGAACTACCGACTTTGCAGTCCCAATGACTTTGCAGTCTGATGCATTAGCTCACAGTGCCACATCAGGACTTCTAAAACAGTTATTTTAACCCCCTTTAGAGGGGCTTTAGATCCCCTTCAACAATTATATTCATGTGGGTTAACAACGGTCTACTGGTCAACACCAGTTCCTTATCTTCAGCATTATTTTTCCTTGAGTTTATTCCTGATGATGTTAACTACTACTCTGTTTAGTGCCATAGTTCACTTCTTACATCTCTTTCCTTGATTCTTTTCTGACTCGTATCTATGGTTTGCTCCTTCATTTCGCTTTATTGCTGCTCTTTATTCTGTCTTCCATATTTGCTTTTTAGTTTCGTTCTGCTGTGCATGGGGTCACTATGAGTCGGTTCCAACTCGATGGCACCTGACAACAACAACAACAGTTGCAAAAATACTTTGAATACCATAATAAACATATAGAATAACAACATCTCTGCCAGAGAAGTACATACAAGTGCTAGGGCATGCCACCTGGCACTGATAACATTCTTCTCAAAGTTCTTATGTTACCTTCATTGTATTGATCATAAATAAATGATTCATGATTGAAGCTGATGCATGTAAGTTATTCATTAGAATAAATCTTGATAATCTAAGAGTGGAACTTTGAGAAGGCCTAAAACATTCTAATGCACCAAGATAATCTACAATTTAGAGCTATTAAGGCATTTTTTTCTTTCAATTTTTAGTTAAATGAAAGCCATCAAGTTTAAAAGTAAAACATATTTTTAATTTAAAAGGAATATGAGTAACAAAAGGAGGGGAGTGGATGATCTTGCTGTCTAGAACGGAGGTCCCTGGGACCATCAAGGGAGAAGAGCGGAATGTGGGACCCTGCCCAGAGAAGCAGTGATGCCAGAGATGGAGTAGTTGGGAACTTTGGACTCAGGGAGGAAGAGCGGCTGTGTGCTGATGGCCAGGGGGCAGGCTTCTGGGGAGTACCCTTTGGTTGTTTGATAATGCACGGAAGGGATTGTAATCATTGCAATGGAACGAAATACAATAGGATGAATATAAAGCTAATATTGTCCCATGTAAGCTATCACATATTTCACAATAAAAAACTAAAAAAATACATGAATGGAAAGAGTAATATCTATGTCAAATCTATGGCAGACATTATATAAACTGTTCTGTATTTTCTCATTTAATCTTTACAAACTCTCTTTTAGGTAAGTTTTATTATTCTTATTTATTTAGGAAGTTGAGACTGATCAATCAGTTTTACTGATGTTATAAAGCTAACAAATGATAAAACATGATTCAAATTCAGGTCATTGAAATCCTAATTACATGATTTTCTCACTTTTATACACAGTAGAATTTTTCAAAGTCATAAAATATCTTCAAAGACCCAAAAAACAGCAACAAAACAAAGCAAAAAATCAACAACTGCCATACAGCCAATCCTGACTCATAGTAACCCCACATGACAGAGTAGAAATGCTCCATATAGCTTGTCAGGTTGTAAATCTTTACTGAAGCTGATTGTCTCTCCAGAGGAAGAGCTGGTGGGTTCAAATGGCAGAACGTTTGGTGAGTAGGCCAATGCCTAACCTAGCGCTCCTTCAAAAACAACAGTAGGTATAAATAATCACATTTGGAGCCCACTGTTTTTTTCAAAAAATTGAAGTCTAAAAAATTTTCCTTGGATCATAGCTTTTCATAATTTTATTTTGTTATATTTGACAACATTCTAGCGTCTGTGTAATTTGAAATAAAAGCACATGGTTTTCTTCTAAGGGCAGAGCTATCCATGGTGTTCACTGACTTTTAAACACAACCAAGTCGTGTATTAAACATTGACTCTAAAGTCACAATCCAAATTATTCTATACGTAAGTTTCTCTCACCCTCAAATACTAAATATTCGATTCCAAAATGATAGACTCTCAAAAGCCAAGCCCTCCAGGTGTGTTCATTATAGCAGTTTGTGTATTTCTAGTGACTAATAATATGGCCTTTTAGTATTCAACACATTAAAAAACAAAAAACAAACAAACAAAAAACTGGTGATGTCAGATGTCCTTATTTCAAGATGTTTTTATTACATTGAGATTTAGTACAAAGGTAAATCATTATTATTATGTGAAACATTATTCCTGAAAGTCAGATATCATCCAAAAACATGGAAGTATCAACTTATCCTTTCAGTAAAGAGGGGAAAAAATATAAATTAAAGCAAATTCTAAAGAAGTATAGTCATACTTTCCAAGTTCACTTAGATCACAATATTGAGTTGATGTTTTTTTTCTGCAAAAAGTTTTAAAATTGTGTTTCTATATGCCAAATTTACCTTTAAAAGTAAAACACAAGAGACTGATACAATTACATCTTTAGATAAATATTTGGACTTTCTGAGGGGGTATTGTCATTGCTTCAAAACTTTGGTGATTCTAGACTTATGAGGTTTTACGACAATAATATATTTTTAAACTTATCACATTTAATGAGTAGAATTAGAGCTTACCAAATGATGAATTTAATACAGAAGTTTATTTATTTCAAAAATTAAAATGGTAGACTAAATGCTGGATTTAGAAACAAATATAATATTGATATTATATTTCTGACACTAATGACTCTTTTAATAGCTTTGTTGTTGTTGTTGTTAAGTGCCGTCGAGTCAGTTCCGACCAATAGTGACCCTGTACAGGGCTTCCAAGGCTGTAAATCTTTAAGGGAGCAGAAAGCCTCATCTTTCTCCCGCGGAGCATCTGGTAGTTTCGAACTGCTGACCTTGCGATTCACAGCCCGATTTGTAACCATTACACTACCAGAGCTCCTTTAGGTCTTTCAATTATATTTGACATTGGGACTTTTGAAAATTCACAGATTTTTTATCATAAGACACAAGTAGTCACCCAACAATGTGCAATAAAAGCTGTTTCTTTAATGATAATCAATGTAATGGATTTAAAGCATATTTTATATTATTAGGAACATTTAAAAAATACACTTAGTTCTATTTTTACCTTTTCAAAGTTTAACCAAATATTTCAGGTTAAGTATTGATTTAACATTTTAGGTCTACTACAATTTATGACTTCCCTCCTCACCTCTTTGTTTTGCTTTTCTTTTCCCCAGTTACTTTAAGGAATGTGAATCTCAGTGAGTTACATTTATTTTGAAATAAAAATATAGTTCAAAACAAGTTCTGTTGCCAGTGGAAATTTTCTAAAGGTGCCTGTATTTTTTTAAGAAACTGATTTATTTACACATTCCCTCTCTGTAAGTCACTCTGTTCTATCATAATAAAATCATCCACTAAAGGATTTGCTCTGTGGAACAATATTGATACAAAACTAAGCGAACAAACACAGTACTTGTTTGTTAAGAGAGTTCACAAAGATTGTTTCAATGTAAAAATACAGCACTTAGCAGCCATTACCATCATGATCTTGAAGCTTTGAAAATATTCATAAGATAGTAAAGTAGTACTTACCTTCTTTTACATCCAGTTGAGCACTGCTATATGAGTCGGAATTGTCATTTTTTCCTTTTCTTTAAAACGATATCAGGCTAGGGGAAAGTAGTAATCCTCATAGTACGTGCTAAGCTTAAAAAATAGCTTGACTTATTATCAAATGCTGACCATAATTGTTGTCTTATAGAATTGATTTCTTAAACCAACCAGACTATTTATTGCTACTTACTCAGACATTTGAATTTTATTTTCTGAATTTAGGAAGATATAGACCAACTTCACTCTCAAATGAATGTCAGATATACTTCATAATATATATGTATTTGAGTTTGCATTCAAGATATGAGTAGCTATTGATGTCTATTCTAAACAAGAAAATAAATAATGACTATTTTAGTCTGGAAAAGATAACATTTAATAAATTTTAGTGATTTGTAAATAAAATTTGTAAATAAAATTTTTATCTCAACTAACTTAATTATTCTTTTTATTATGTTACATAAGTCAATCAAGTATAACTGTTGCTGAATAAATTAATACATGTTCGTTTGAATTATTTGTGCAAACTCATTACAAGATCAAAGACTAGATAGATGATGAGTAAAAAGGCAGGGAAAACAGAAAATCTCTATTACAAACATGAAATATATAAGTAAGAATTTTTGAAAACAATACAAAAAGAAAACTTGTTTGGGATTGCAAATTTTATTCATTGCCTAGGTAAAATATTAATATGGAAAAGTTGAAAATCAATTTAAAATGTGAAATTTTTCTTTATCTGGAATATAATAGATACTCAGTAAATGTTTGTTGAATGAATGGTAAAAGACATGTTGGTAATAAAAAATTAATATTTGCATGTATTTGATACACAGAATGATGATATAATTTTCATATGTTTACATTTTAAGAGTTTTGATAACAAAGATTCCCTCTTATTAATTTACTTAAGTATACATGAATTGAGTTTCAGAGAATACCTTATGGTGGCAATGCTTCCTCAGAGTGTCAGTTTTGAATCATGCTACGTGCTTAATTTTTTTTAAATTTGACTAGCTTAGGCAAATGGATAAATCTAAGGAAAGAAATACCTAATTATTTCCTTTAGACATGTATCTAAATGCTGTAAATTTTTCTATGGCTGATTTAAAACCAGACATTTAAAAACAGCTTTAGAATGTTATACCATTTTTATGTTACATAATCATTAAAAGTTTAGTTAAAATTATTAGTTAAGGAAGTATTCAGCACAACTGATTGACTCTGAAATATGTTCTAATTACACTGACCTGAAACTTACATGTTTCCCAGGTTGAATTGTATACTAAAGTAGATTTTTTATTCTGTTAGTTACTTTATAAGTTTTGAAATTCTCATCTACTTTCCCAACTTGATTTAGTAAAAAAGCAATAATTCATTATATTGTATGCTCAGAAGTATGGATAACTAATAGTTATAACAAATAAATCTTAAAATACTTATAGCTTATGCAGTGCTTTGTAAAACAAGAAAAAGCAAAGGGACTTTCCCAAGCGTTCTATCTGACTTACCCTTCCCTCATTGGTATCCTGGAGCCAGATCCTACTGGTTCTCAAGAAGTGACTACTAAAGTTTCAGAAGTATTGTAACTAGGGTTGTTGAACACATCTATTTATAAAAATATGAATGATAAAACTCACTATTAAACAAAATTATACTAAAAACACATGCAAAAAATATGAAAAATTCATTGAGTCCTAATTATTTTTGCTACCGAGTACTAATATCTTCGTTTTTGAGATTTTCAACAATTATTAAATATGTATGGTAGAAATAATATGTAATATGAAATAATGTATTATGTAATATAGTAATTTACAAATGTACAACTCTTCCTAATTCTGTGTTTGTATTATAAAACTGGATATGGCAGGATTTATACCAAAGAAATCATCAAATGCTATAAATCAGATAGTTGCATATATTTAACGACAGGCACTAACCTAACAAATTACTCAGAGATATAAAATACAAAAGTAGAAAATAATTGATTAGCCAAAGTCATTCATTTCATACATGTTAGATCCAAGATGTACTAGTATGACTATTGTTTCTTTTTCAGTGAAGCTCTTTTTCTAGCAAATATTAACATCATCATAATGGCTAACATTACTGGACTTTTATTAGGTGCCAAATTCCCTGATAAGTGTTAACTATACCTTATCTTAATTTTCAAAGAATAGTTGTAACCT
Organism: Chrysochloris asiatica; assembly: GCF_000296735.1. Classification (NCBI taxonomy): domain Eukaryota; kingdom Metazoa; phylum Chordata; class Mammalia; order Afrosoricida; family Chrysochloridae; genus Chrysochloris; species Chrysochloris asiatica. The sequence continues at coordinate 2,188,555 of NW_006408792.1, forward strand.
TATCTCTAATTTGCAAAGGAATGAAATGTTGGCTTTTAGAATTTATTTGCCTTTTCTTGAGTGAAGATTTGAGCTCAGACCTCTCGCTTACTCAAATAGCCTTCAAATGTGGCTGTGTATATGAAACTACATAAACACTAGAAGAACTTTCTTAATTGATTTGCATCAAACCTGATAGTCTACCTTCCTTTTGACTCTAATTCTTAACCTCTTTTTTAAATATCATAAACTTTCTATCCTTTTTGCTTCCTTTGATGGTGATAAAAAATGCTTCCTCTTTCCCACCACTCTGTGCCACAAAGACTGCATTTTAGGGTTTCTCAAGAGATGGGTCTTATTTCAGGGAGCATTTTCAGATGATAAAATATCTTTATATAAAAAAAAAAACTTTAGCTTAGTTTTCAAGCTACTTAAAGTAGTTTCATTAACTATCAAGTTTTATTGAATGAATAAAAAGTAAAATGATTGGCAACTTTATTTAAGGTTGTTATTAAAGAAATAGGGCCCTTAACAGCATAGTCAAGGTTTTGGTAAAAGAAACACTTGGGAAAATGAGAGAAATAAAATGCAGCAAAACAAAGATCCCTAAGTATCATAAACTAAATTAGTTTTTGTAGGGAAAAAACAGAAAATGAATTAAAAGAAACTCTGTCTAGTGAAAAGGAGATATAGTGGTGCTGTAGGATAAACACTGGACTGCTAATCACAAGACTGCCAAAACTCACCAGTCACTTCCTAGGAGAAAGAAGAGGCTTTCTGCTCCCACAAAAACTTACAGCCTCAGAAAACCTACAGAGTTGCTATGAGTTGTAGAGGAGTCCTGATGAAGCATTGCAGAATAATGCACTGGCCACAAGGTAGGTTTGTCCCACAAGGTTGGTAGTTCAAACCCACCATCCACTCCTAGGAAACTCTGTACAGGGTTGCTATGAATCAGAGCCATCCGGACAGCACTTAACAACAACAACAACAACATGAGCTGTATATGGGGTCATTATCATTTCCTGAATGGTTCCCATTCAATGAAGAGCCTACTACTTCAGATTAGCATATTGTATTCTAAATTGCATATACAGTTTTTTATATACGTTAATATATGAATATGCTATATTCATTACTTCTGAGCATAGATATATACTCTTTTGTTGTTACCAAATTCCTTTCATTGTATTTTTACATGAAGTCAAGGCAATACAAAAATTTACATTTCAAAGTAACTTAAATAATGTTCCAATTAGCAACTTTTATCCAAATGATAGGCAATAATGGAAAGCAATAGGATAACTATATTATGGAAGATATATCTTGCTTATTTAATACCACTTCATATTACTGAATCCATACAATTTTTAGTTACAATTCAAATAACAAATTTCTGATTTTTCAGACTCTTAAGGAATTGTTTAATTCAGTAATTGTTTAAAACATTAAAAAAGAAAAAAACATGTTTCCCCCACAAAATTGATAAAAATCTTTAAAAATTAACTGAGATTTTTTTCCATGAATATTTCACGTTAATGAAAACTATGCTAAAAATGGTTTCTAGAATCATATAGAATACATCAAAATATTCAAAAGCACAGTTATCAGTAGTAAAAGAAAAACAAGCTGTGCTTTTATAACATGTAGTGCAGTTTTGGAACAAAATAGTAAAGTAAGTTCATTTCTGTTCTTTTCACAGGTCAAAAAATCGGTTGTTAAGATGCAGCACTGAAAATGGAAAAAAAATACACACTTCCCCATGTTTCCTAAAGAGCTCGGGTAGGGTAGTGGTTACAAGTCGGACTGCTAACCTCGAGGTCAGCAGTTCGAGACTACCAGATTTTCTGCAGGAGAAATATGAGGCTTTCTCCTCCCATAAAGATTTACAGCCTCAGAAACCTTATGCAGGGTCACTATGGAACCAACTCCAGAGCATGTAAACACCACCACCATCCATGTTTCCTAGACTATGTAAACACTTTTGTTTATTTATCTGATACCACAAATGAAGGCAGGGTGATGAAGAGACTCAATCATTTAATATGAAATATGATAAGAGGGTAGCTTTCACATACAAGTGAAATTCTAATTTTTGAGGGTTTTTTAACCATTCAAATACTATGGTGTATGTATGTACTTTAGAATTTCATTAGGTCTAAATATAGTATAGATGATACATTTAGAAATAGAACTGTTACTTTGATTGGAAAGTCGCTTTAATTGACATTTGCAAGTTAAAATTTTGGTTTTTAAACTTTTCCCTAGAACTTACAGTGTTAATGTTATAAGTAAATTATTCTTAAAAGTGTGCCATCTCTGTAATAGGTTGCTATTTATGTACATTTTCATGTGTAAGTTCACAGTATTTTTTTTCTTTTTCTACAACATAAGAGCTCAAAACTATTGAAAATAGCTAGCTATAATGCAAATTCAACAACATATCTCATTTTGACTATGCAATCACATACGATTATTTCTCTTATATGACTTGCTGATTTGAAATAAGAATGATGGTAAGTTATTTATATAACTTAGATATTAAAAATCAAGAATTATAACTTCAAGAATGAAAAATTACTAAATTAAGAAGTTTGATTATGTTATAACATCCTACTCACTTAAAAAATACTTTCATTGTATTGGTAGAAATAGTGTTTTAGATGCCAATAACTACTAAAAGACTAGGTTAAGTGCTTTCTTTTGCAAGTATCTTGTATCAGCCCAATTGTCTCTCTCCTTTTTTGAATAATTTAGGATTTATTTTCTTTATGCCACAAATTTATTTTTAGTTAAAATTATTGTTTACCTGTTGGTGTGAAGTATTTTAATTTTAATTTATAGTTCAGTCAAATGGAATTTGGGCTAGTATCACACAATTTTGTATTCCTAATCGGGAAAGAATTCTTAAATATATATTGAGTCTCTCTATTCAGTAGGGCAGATAAACAGAAGAGATTAGAGACAATTATAAATCATTCTACAAATCTAAGATTTGGTTAAGTTGTTTTAAGTACATACTTTTTTTGGCTCAAAAACTTTCTTCAGAATGCAATATCAGGCTTTATTATTCATATTATCATTTGCAGATGTACCTGAAGATAACTACACTTGATAAAGAAATATTGTATTCTTTTAGATGGAATATAAGTTTTACCAAATCTAAATAACCCACCAAAGTAAATGATTTAATAATGAATGCAGATAGTGTATCATTACTCTAAACAATACTACATTGTATGATTCAAGAATTTGGAAGCAAAAAGAGAGAGTATGCAAGAGGGAATATTATTCTCTGTTTTGTTTCATTTAAGTAACTACATACCATTTAAGTGATTTGCCAAAAATATATCATTTTATTATAAAAGTATAATTTCATCGGTGGATTCTTACTCTGTTTTACTATTTCCTGAATGCCAACAAGTAATGAAAAATCCAAGATGAATGAATTTTGTTCCACTTGGATGAATTCTTTGCCACTAACTGGTCAAACATCAAAAGACTTTACAATAAACCTGAAAGAGACCTGTACATTTTGTTGCATATTATTCTTACCATGAAGTATATGTCAGTTCCATATAATTTTTTAATATTAAAAATAGTTATTTCCAAAACGCTAGATGTTTTTAGAAAATGGAAATCTAATGAATTTTTAAACCATATCTAAGAGCAAGATGGTTATCCGATGGTTATCGGATTCCATTTCTATATTTGCCAAGCAATGGACTCCAAAGCTAGAAGAATTTAATAATATACCCAAATGACAGAAGTAGTTTGAGACTTCTAGAGAATTTTTAATTCTAGGGGAAAAAAAAAAAAAAAAGATACCTGGAGAACCATTTTCTCTTACTGTTCTCATTAGATACATTTTGAATTTTGAAAAGCTATAAAATATCGAGATAAAAAACATGTTCTCTTTTTATGGGATAAGTAGTAAGGCTGTACATATGAAAATGTGTGTGTTGCACCTTTGGTGATCAATGGACTTCTTCAAGATATTTTTCAGTCACATTATTTATATCTGTAAATATAAATGACACTTTTTTTGTTGTTGATTTATTTCAAAGCTTAATGTACTCATTAGCTTTTTAAAAAAAAAATCCAGATAATTTAAAATGTAATATAATATAAGGAATAAGAGGTTGAAAATATAGAAAGAAAGTGTGTCCAATTATAGTTACATGCTTCAGAATCATATTTCAGGTATTCCAAGGACTGTTTTGAAAAAAGAAAATTTATCTCAACAACATGGTAAAACTTCATTGTATATTGTGATTCCCTTGTTGTAACCATCACTGATGCCAACACATGTTCTGCATAAGTAGAGAAACACAAATTGAACTCAAAATGCCCCGAGAGTATTGTCCTTCATAACACCCTGGTGTCCCGTGTGTGGCTGAATGAATAACAAATGACTGAGCTATTAAGATACTAAACAAAAGTCATCTAGGCCCATAATATTGATGTAACAGCATCTCAGCACTGTATTTGTTTTCACTAGTTTTTGTAAAATAAATCTTTCTTTTTCTAAAAAAAGAAAGAATAGAAAAACACATCCACTAAGCTTGGTGGTGATTTGCTCCAGAAAATGTTCAAAAAGGGAATCTAGTTGAAGCTTTCTTGAGTAGTAGCACACATTTAATATTGCAGGCATATATACAACTGTGGATTGTGCAACTTCCAGTTTTGCTCATATGTTTGTTTCTATAGTGTCCTGTGCTAGAGGCTGGTCTTTATTTGCATTAACTTCTTCATGTAAACTCTAAATCTCCAACAAGAATGAAATCTGGAATCTATCCAATAGCCTTTGTGACTATATACCTAGACTTCTTTCATTCTGATGGACAACAAAATTTCAAACTGATTTGGAAGAATATGAATTAAGAAAAGTCAAAGTCTTAACTATTGAGGAAAAGAAAAGTCTTCTCTAGAGTCAAAATCAAGAGGAAGTTTATAATTTTCATTTCAAATGTTAACTTATGGAAAAATGTTGTGTACATGCATATTAGAATGAGTAATATGAGAGGTTATACTCAGAATAGTATTTGAAAATGTGGCCAAGATTGGTGGAGTTATATTGTTCACCCTCTTCATATTTTGTACATACACAAATTATCAAGACCTAATAATTTGCAAATAAGTATTCTCCAATTGCTCACAATTTATAACAATGCCTCTAAGTTGAAACATAGTGTTCCTCCTACAATGAATCATATTTTATATAATAATATTTAGAAGCATCAGTGTGATCAGACTCCCAAAGCCCCAAAATAGTTGTATCAGTTTGCGTTGGACAGGCAGATGTGATAGAAGCAAATCATTATTCATATTTATTTTTTATAACCAATCAATCTTTAGAGTGGAAGAAACATTCTGGCTTTAATATTACTTAATTATTACTTAGAATCCAGTTTCACTCAAGAATATTTTTTAGAAAGGGAAAATATGTGTTTCCCAAATTAACATAGTTATAAAATAGAAAGACTAAGGCACATAAAGGCCACAGGCTGCATTTTTCAGGGGATAGGTTCTGGTTGAATGAGATCTGGGATGTGTGCCAAATTAATAGAAAAAAAATCCTGTTCTTCCTCTCCAATAGCCACAATGTTCATTATTAAGAAAAGCATATGAACCACAGGATTTGATTTTAATAACACCAATGTCTTCATTAATCTGTACGTTCCATTTAGCCTCATTATTGAGCAAATGCTGAATTAATGCAGTACCCGTTATTGTTGGACTTTCCTTATAAAACCTCTCTTCCCTCTTTTATCATTCATTCAAGGACTCTCAGGTGTGTGTGTCCGGTTTTTAAACAGGTCCTATGCAATCAATAGCAGTGCTCTTACCTCAGGTCTGGGAGGAGACTTTAGGGTTGGGGTAGCTACAAAGAGGTGTGGGAAATGGAACTGCAGATTCTCATTCAATGCCATAATTATTTTTCTTTCGTTTTAGTGTTGCCATGTCAAGGAGGCCTCTCCGTCACCTGCAACTGAGATGATATTTCCTTGATGGTCTCTGGGCCTCCTTCTAAATCAAGAGTGGTGATAGCCAACACTGCTTTGTATCTGCGGAACAAATAGTGGCCTTTGTCCAGCACAAGTCCCTAAACAAACTTAATCTCTCTAACACTGTGACAGATGACATTTAGATGTCCTTGTTACCCTTAAAATGAGTTTTATTGACAATCAGAGAACAAAAAGAAGGCCCAGATAAAGCCCAATGTTTTATAGGCTTGCTAACAACATCTTAGTGCAGAGGGTGAGGAGAAAGCCTGAAGTTGCCCCCATTTTCCCCTGCTTTGCTATATCACCATGACAACAGATATAGAAATCACTTAGTGACTCCTAGAAAGAAAACACAGTGACACAGTACCCCTTGTATGGCGAATCAAACTAAAGCCTTCATTCAAATGGCTATTCAGCTTGGGCATTCATGTAGAGGATAGGGTGGATTTTACACAGGTAACTACAAGAGAAAGGCCAGCAAGCACTCCAGCCACAGCATATGGCAAAGTCTCTGTCTAATTAATGCATTCTCAATAGAATTTATCCATTTTAAATTTGTTTTCTTTTACTTGAAACATCATTAATGTAAAGGGCAACATTAATCAACATCGTGGAACTTAAAAGGGCATTAAAGAGTGATCTTTTCCCCTATGCAACAAGAATCTTTTCAAGTAGTTGTGTTAACTGCAGCAGATTCAAGGCACAGCCAGCGTTCTAAATCAGAAGGCAAATCTAGAGAGGCCTCTACTGGCAAGTCTCTCTCTGTGCAGTTGTCAGTGTGGAATTGTCCTGGAAAAGCACGCAGAAGTATGACTTTCAGCTTTTATTAGAAAGTTGAACACAAGATGGATCACCGGTGAACATATTGTACAAAAGCATTGCCACTTATGAAGTTGTCCTGTCTAACTGCATTGTTTTAGATAATGAAAGGATTAGAAAGCTCTCATGTATAAGCTGTTGAGAGATTTTAAGATTATTCAACAAGGAACAAACAGGTAATAATTTTATTTTCTTTGTACATAAGTGTTAGTTTTAGACTTAAAACCGTATTAATAAGAAATTGCATTTATTGGCATTGTCTATAGGACTGGGGCATATGGACTGAAGCACATAGACATATATGTCTCCCTGAACTAGCAAAACTACAAATAAAATCTTTAGGTAAATGAACATATCCAAACAAAAGTTTACTGTCAATATTTCCTAGTTATAGTGAAGAAATGTTGACCAACTATAATACTCTCAAGTGAGACTGAACAGGAGCATATCATTGTAAATTGTAGCATTTGCAAAAACTCAAACTAGGCCAAAAATGGCTACTTAAAGTATCTTTTGGGGGAAAAGAAAAGCAAATTTAAGTTTTTTGCATCACCAGTTGAAACTTACGGAATATTTCCTAGTTGAAGATCTTCATTATGTATATCTACTTAGGGGAGTTCATTTCTTTTTGTCTTTGAGAAGTGTTGTTCTACAAGTGTTGTTGTTGAAGTGTAGAATGTTAGGGTGAGACTACACTTAACTTTGACAGTTTTCAAAAGGCAGAACCTCACCACTTCTCTTGTTTTCTGACATTTACATTTTTATATTCAACATTGTTTAAGGTATGCACATACCAAGATATTATTTGCATTTACTTTTATTCTATTCTAACTCTTAAAAGTCCCATGTGTTGATTTTTTGTTAGAATGACTGATTCCTTCCTTTTTACCCTAGGATCATTTCTCAGAATATTTGCAGTAGAATTTTGGTTTCAAATTGTTTTGTGTTTATTTGAAGTAAAAGTGTAGTAAAGCAAATTTTCACAGAGTGGTTTGGTTAGCAGAGCTCATTAAATTACCTTCTGGTTTACAGGTAATGAATGCACGGACATCTTTCCAATAAAATCTGTGAGATGTCTTGGGATTACTACCTTGCAGTCTCAATAGTGACACCTACTGGTAGAGAGAAAACCAAAATAGTTTTCATTTTCTTACTGCTTATTGTTTCGGACAAATGTTAGCAGGGACTTTGCCACTGTCAAAGTAACTCATTTACAATTAACATCCATGCCTTCTGAACATAGACGTCTACACCCCAAACTTCTTACAGGTGAGGGGAAAACACAAACAGTGGGGTGTAAATATTTAATTATGTAAAGGAAAACAAATTGTTAGAATAGGAATGAAGTATAAATTGACAGTGAATAGACATGTAATTGCAATATTTTGGGTTCTTATAAAACACAGAAAATAAGAAGCCAAATTTAACATTAGTCTTTCTGGAAGTACCACATTTCAATATTAGAAGTAATGGATGGACTATTAAAATGATTTACAAAAATACATAGTCATTTTTCTTAAATTTCTATAAATGTTTATTAAATATTTTATATTTTAAAAAGAGCCAAGTTGATTCAGTGACCCAAACAAGAATATCTACTTCAGTGTAACCCAACTGTCCACATTCTTTGTAGCCTTTATGCTAGTTTTCCTGATAATACTCTTCCAGACCTGTAGTTATCACATAATATAAAAAAACATAGGAATTATATTGGGGCGTCATTTCTCAGCTAAACACATGGTCTATAGAAAATTGAATATGAGAAGCATAGACTCTGTCTACCAGAGTAAGAACATTAAAAGCCAACTTTGCAAAAAGAGATGCACAGCTGTTGAGAAGAGTCATGATCTTCATTTCTCATTGAGGTTTTGGTGACTCTTTCCTCTAAATTATATTCATTTTCAATTTACAATATAGGACATATCACATCAGAGGTTTTCAGTTCTCAAGGAATCACAGGGAGACTTTTCTAAAACCCATATAACACCTGTATAAAAAAGTCTTTTTTGGATCCATGAAACATTCACTTGTTGAATGAGAAAGTGCAGTATCATTAATTTTAGAGTTTTAGTCACATAAAATAAAATTGTTAGAATTCAAAAGAAATTATCTTCAATTCTGGTTTAATTGGAGGTCACATACAATGCAAAATGTGACTAAAACTTGTTTCAGAAAACTGAGTTCTTGTTGATACTTCTGTTTATAAAGAAAATATGGCTATCGGGACTCCAAAAATATTGTTATGTCATGGGCATTGTGGTCAGACATACGGCTAGTCAGTGAATCATTTAACCCATGATACACATTTATGACTACTTTTTGTGACATCGCTGTGTGCATACATATGAAAATGACTCACAAATTATTCGGTAGACAGTTATATTGGTGTCTTTGAAACCATCTTTGGCTCTGCTGTGTGCCTTTGTTTGTACAACTTGAGCACATGCTTCAAAATGTCATCCAGATTACAAGCATGCAGGGAATGAAGTATTACTTCTGTATCAATATCAGAAACATACTACTTTTAGTTCATTAAATAGTTCATCAACCAACTGGCACTTCCTAACAGACTATCACAAAATCCCTTCTTTGTACTTCTTCCAAGAGATATTTAACATGTTACAATTTATTATCTAAGGGAAAAAAGTACAATTATTCATGATAGTGAACATGAGGAAACAAAGGGCTTTTAAAAATCACATCATTTACATCATAAAAATCACAGAGCACAACTATATAAAATCATTTGACCAACACCCTCAGAATTAAGTTGAAATACAAAGTGATCAGAGTGTAAACAAAACTGAAATATAAATAAAATAGTCACAGAAATTTGGAAAGTTTGGGTTTTGGTTTTCCTTAGTACCTGAACAAGAAATTCAGCTGATCTTTAACCACAACCAGACAAACCCTATTTTGCTTTTAGTGAGTCCATGCAGAGATTGCACAAGGGATTTATACAGACTAAAGCTTCACAGAATCCAAGGACTGTCAGAGGGAAATGATATCCAGGACAGGGGAGGCCAAGCATCCCTTCAGCAGCAAAGCCACACAAGAGAGCCAGAGGCAGTGCTGTGGCTGCCAACACAACTGTCTACCACGTCTGCCAAGGAGCCAGAAGCCGCTTGTGGGAAAATATCACTTACCCTTAGCATCTGGGTCCTGTGATTGTTATCCAAAGAGACAGAGTGGTAAGATATAGTTGGGAAAACAGCATCCCATTAAACATAGACACACATACAGGACATTCTCTCTGTGTGCACAAATAGAGAGATTAACCATACAGGATCTATAATTAGACTTTCTGCAGCTGGAATTCTTTGAAATAAGTTTAATTCTTAGTTATATATTCAAACTTCATAATAAGATGATTTCTGGTTGTTACTTCTTAACAATAGTTTTGATCTGTGAAAACCAGGATTTTAGTTGTATTTGTGGATTTGAATATATGTATAGTCCAGCTATGAAATTTTACCCTTTGGAGAAGCTGGTAATTGCCGGGTGGTAGGATTATTTAAAAATTGAATCTTGACTGTGGTACACAAATTAAAATGTGTTTTGATGTTAAACTCTTTTTTTGTTGTAATTTATTGTATCAGTATTTTTAAGAAGCCAGGTTACAAAATGTATACTCATAAACTAATTGGTAAATTCTTATTCAACATCTGTAATATATATTGCCTAATGACATATATCATATAAGCTGACACATATATTACATGTATGATGTTACATACTTAAATTTATATATGATGTATGTGTATATAGAGAGTAACATATATATTTCTTTTTTTTTTTTTTTAAGTTTGGTAAAGTCCCTCCTAAAGTATACATTTTCAATTTACATATGAGTGTTTTTGAAGTTTCCAAGTGGGACATGCAATCATATATGTACACTCTGTACTGAAATACAGGCCTGGAGTGGGGGAAGGGAATCTAGAGAATTTAAAGGTTGGAGACACCTTGTGGTTAGCATGAAGTCCTTAACTTCTCGCGAATATATCCTTTCTCATTCGAAGAATTTAATGATTAGTATTAGTGTAGAAAGCAAGTAATAGCCTTTTGTTTTTGAGTCTTCTCTGAGAAGGTAGAAAAAGTACTTTTCATTTAACATTTTCTGCTCTGATAGCAAAAAGACAAGAATACTGTTTTAAGTATCATTGGTAATACATTGTACCAAAAGACAATTTTTTCATTGTGATTCACTGGAAAGGCCCTTGATTTTCAATATAGTTTTTCACATTTAAGTTCATCACAAGTTTATTCTATTATACAGGTTAATGAAGAGAATTTGGAACAACAATCCAAATTATTATACAGTGGATTTATGGGCTTATTATTAAAACTTTTTACTGTGCATGAATGAAATCAGAGTTTCAGTTATCCAAAATGTGTATTTCAGGAGTTTAAAAATGTGTATTTCAAGGCAATAAAATCCAGTTGTGTACACATGTATTTTATATGAAATAATTTACATGAGTAAAAATATGGTGTAATAAACACAAAAACATATATACAACTACTTGTAAACAAATTCCACGTGTACATAGACTGCATTATATGGGCATTTTATTTTTTTTCTACTTGTATAAATAAAAAAATAATTATGTACAGTCTGCCATCTAATGATAGCAGAATTCATGTTCAGGAAGATGAAATCTTGTGGAAGTGAAAAGCCACATAGGAAATAGAGAATTGGGATGTTTTTAGTTGTTTATATTTGTTACTTTTCATTATTATATACACACACAAAAGGAAATTTAATTCGAACAGTTTGTGAAGAATATATTTATTCCTTTTCTACTACCAAATCATTTTCAAAATCATTCAAATTTAAATCCACATTTACAGCTTTTATATCAAAGCTAGAATATCATAATGAAAGTGGTTTTTTGGGGTTTTTTTTTTTTATTGCATATCTGCTTAGTGGCTGAGGAGACTGTAAATTCAATATAAGACTCAGTTATGGGAATGAGGAAGAGCATATAGGAATAAATAGATTTTAAACACTCTATTTCACTTAAATATTTCAAATACTTAACTGAAATATGAAATATTCCAATTTTAACAAATATTTGAAATAAGTTCTGAATGAATGATACTTTATTTGAAAAAACAACTTGTTTCATGTTCTATATCATTTCATTTCTCATGAAGGAAACAAATAACAAAAGATGTGGTTAAAATAAGACCAAATTTTTTCTAAAGCATTACATTTTAAAACTATAGCTTTAAAAAGCAAGTATTTAATTTTATGTCCAAACCACTTCCATATATTTGGCATTTTTGCTGTTTTCTTACCTTGAAGTTTTTGTTTGTTTGCTCTCCTAATTGACTCTCCCTTCCCCTCCCCCCATTCCCGCACTTCTGATCGCTACGGTTTGCTTCCAACAGTTTCATTTTTCATTCATTTCATTACTTTTGTTTCAGGTCTTCAATACTATATATAGTGTTTAGATTCAACTGGAGTCCTAACCTACCAGTTTCATCAGGTATTCTTTAATACCACAAAATGTATGCCTAGGAAGTAGTATTACATAGAAAAGTATTTATTCTAAATTTTAGTGTATTAAAATTACTGAATTTCAACTTACTGTAATTGGACGCGGCAAAGCCATTTAACCCTTGATGATCTTAGTATTTTAAATTATGAAAAGGAAGATCACATTCATTTTGTGAAGCCAGCACAGTTTACATCCTTAACTAAATACATAGATATCATTTCCAGAAAATTTACCCCCTCTAAGATACCAGCTGAAGCTGCATAGGGCAAGTTAGCCTCACATTCTACGTTCATCCAATATTCTTTACAACTGTCCAAATTGTATTAGAATTTGCTTATAATGATGTTATATGATGTCCTTGTTGTGATACCTCCATTTGTGGAGAACTTAATATTGATTTACTGTGTCTTTTTCCCATCTTTGAGCAGCCTACATAGCAATTACAGCTGTTGGTGGTATCTATTTTGTCTTTTCATAATTGTCATTTTTCGTTCTACTTAAGATTAAAATATGAATATTGGACCACATGCACATCAACAGTGCATTAGACAAGTTATCAGCAATATCTGGGAAGAACCATGATTTTATCCACAGATCTTTACATTGCCTCTCCATTTTATTTATGAAAATTGCCTGCTACAATATAAACTTGAACAAAGATGCATTCAAAGGTGAGCTCCACTGACATCAAGTCCTCATATGGATTAGGACTATCTCCCTAAGAAATCGCTAGGGTTTTCACAGAACATGCCTGCTTCTGCCAAAAGCTTTCTGTACCTCAGACTGGGGTAACTGGCAAGCAGGGGCTGCTTTGTTATTTTGAAACTGTTACTTTAAAAAGCCTTCCCACTTTTTGAGCTCTCTCTACTTCTCTCATTTTAATCCACATTTCATAAAGAAGATGTTTTTTCAAAGAAATTCATGTATATTTTTTTATTATACAACAGACTTGAAGTGAGTTTTTCCTACTCATAAATAGGTCTGCCAGGTAAAAGATTCCTTCAATGAACTGTTAAGAGCTGTGTCTGAATTTTAAAATGTCTCATTTGAAGGCCAAATACACTTATGTGGGGGGAAATGACATTGCTGGATTTCTCTTAGGAAGTTTATCAAACAGAAGCTGTGAAAAGAATTTTTCAAATGATGGAGAGAACAAACTCTTTTTTAACAACTAATTTGGGATTTCTTTCTGGTCAGTTTATATTTCATCCCAAACTACCTATCAGCTGAAATAACTGATGCATTTTATGATTCTGTCTCTACAAACTGCTCAAGAATAATTTTATTTGTGCTGTACATTGGAAATAAACATCACATTTTGAGATAAAACAGAACAAGTTTATTATTTAACAGCCCCCCTCCCCACCCGCTACAGAACACACACACATTCATGCATACACATACACTTCCCTACCAGCAGACAAAACCCAGCAAGTTTTTAACGGCATTTAAGAATCACTAGTGTTTTATTTTACCACACACATCTGTTTGGAGACCTTTTAAAATTGGCTGTGCTCAAATAATAAATGCATCTGCAATCTCTAGCAGAGGCTCTTCCTTACGAGATTGTGTACGGCATTTGTAGGTGCTGTCATTGTTGTTGTTGCAATCTAGCTAATAAAGGCTTTCTCTTACACAAGAGAATTTTGACAGCGTTGACTCCAGACAGCTTTCCAGCTGAGGTCTGGGGCCTTGCTGAACCTTCAAAATTTTCCCATTTGAGCTGCATCAAAGTGAAGGAAATTCAAGGATCACTAACGTCTCAGATGGTAGCACTTGCCCTAACAACGAAGGTTCAGGAATTCTTTGGAGCAGGCTGAGGTCATTTTTCTCCCCTTTTCTCCTAATGCTTTTCTCTATTAATCAGAGCTCAGAGCTCAGATTGGTCTTCAACTTCCTCCCAATCCTTGCTAAGCCTGTCATTTCTAGCTATTATTTACTTTAATAGACTTTGGCTGATCCCTTATGAAGCTTTGGATCTGAGAATAATAAGGCTGGAGAGTAACGGGCATAGACATGGGTGTGGGTTTGCCTGCAGATTAACCGTGGCAGATGGGCTTTATTGCGGTTTCCTGTGTACTGAGTGTTGATTGAGAGGGTATAATGAGAGAGGTGGTGTCTACACAATGGTCACAGCCACTTCATTGCACTTTGCGTCTAAACAACCCCATTTTTCTAAATCTTTGGGTTGTGAAATTTTAGGAAGTCAGAGCACAAGAACAACTACAAAAACAACTGTAAATAACCATGAATGTTAATCCAACACTAATTGGTCCCGTCTTTCAATATGAGTCCATTTTGCTCAGTTTTTAAAATTCTGGGCAAATTAATGCCAAAGATGGTTAAACACAATGTTCTTGCATTAGGTAGTTTGGGATGAAATAATGAGCACCATGCATTCTCTCTCTCTCTCTCTGTCTGTGTGTGTCTATGTGTACATGTACATGGTGTTGCTGTGGGTTGTTTGGAGTTTTTTGGCTTTGCTTTTTGCTAAGTCTATGCTTTATTCCATTATTATCACAGAGAATAGTGCTTAAGTTGCAATTATTTTCATGTGCCTTAAGAGTTATCATGTTTGAGATATTTTTTTCTGAATTAGATTATCTATCAACTAGAGAATATAATAGCAGGATAACATCAGGCCAACTGTTTTCTCCCTAACACAGTGAATCAAAAAGTTTGTACCTTTCTTTATTTCTTTGCTTTCGATGGAAGTATCAACTCAGTTGCAACCGGCCATGCAATTAGAACATTTTTCTGATCGGGACTATCTAAAAGGTCTTTTACACATCCCTCATTTAAAATTTTTTATTCAATTCCTCCCTTTCACCAATGGATTAAATCACAACTATTGATTCCTTTCTTCCTTTAGGGCTTTACCCATCTGTCTTAACGCTTTCATCCTACACCCCTTGGCCTCAGAGGGGTGTTCTGAAAATGAACCGCCAAAACCTGGAGAAGACTCTAGGTCAAGTTTGTGTACAAGAGTTTAAATTTTTAGTGACAGTCTTCTCTCACAGCCGCCTGAAAGTTTCCACACAGCGCTGCATAAACGAGCACCACCAATTATCCTCCTCCTTTGAAAACCATTATCAAGTTTTTCAAAACTTCTTTCATTTCACTGTTGTCATTCAGTGAAAAGGAAACTAACCACCATGTCAAGACAACTCAGCTGCCTAGCAACGCAGGGCCACATTTTAATTCTGACTTGCTTCTGGTCTTGACTAATAGAAAGTGACTATGTTAAGCCAGTCACAAGAGTTGTTTGTCACTTCTGAGATGCAAACAAAACTATATTGTTTTCCAAAGTATTGGGTGTGATTGATGTAAAGATTTACAGTAACATCATTCATTTTCCCTTGTGTTTTAGTAGGATTGATGTCATATCTTTTCATGCTTTATTAAATGCTTTAAAAGACCTAAAAATCATGATGCTTTTTGTCCTTTAAAGAGTCTAAAGACGTTTTTTTTTGTTTTGTTTTGTTTTCCAGTGAACTAGACTCCAACAACTTGTGAAATTTAATGAATCTATTCAACTAGTGTCAACTACATCAATAAATAATTTAATAAGAAACCATCATCCATGAAGGAGAATGCAATTCAAACAATCAGAGAGGAACAGACCAGACCAAGGTCAACATTATGGGGATGGGGAGAAAAAGTAATGTTTTTAAGTCATGAGCTTTGGGTTTGATTTATCAAATTTTCCCACAACCCTGCTTTCTTGGCTTTTGATTTGAAAAGCTGCAGGTTTCTACCAGTGCAATATTAATTGTAAATCTCTCCAGGCATGTTTTGAGATGTCTATAATAAAAGTAAAACATATTTTAAAACCTTCAAATTCATAACAAGAAGTTATTCATCTTGAGAAACTAGCTGTGCTTAAAAGTAATTCTGCTGCAGTTGACTGGTAGCCAATTAATAAAATAAAAAGGCATCACTATTACATTTTAAATGTGCGCAGAAATCACTGATATTTCTATTATTTTTTTAGCAACATATAATTGATCTTCATGCATTATATACATTAAACTATGCCAACTTAGCTTACTTGAATACATACAATCTGGAAGAAGATGACATTCTGAAAAATAATATAAGACCCGAGATAAGATATAAATTATAAACATCAATTATAATGTTTATGATACTATATTATTCTAATTAGTAATGTAATAATGTTAGCCATTTTAAAAATGTTAATAAAGTAGAGCACATAAAGGTCAGAACTGCACACACAAATATTTAGCTAGGTGTCAGGATTACGGAAATAAAGTATAATTTTTTAAATTTATAATTCTGATTTCAATGTTCTATGCTTTTCCATAAAATCTTATCCAAATTGTGTAATGGAACCTAGTTAAGTAAGACAAATGGACTTTGAAAGAAAATTTTCCCAAAAGTGGTTTCAAACATAGTTTTTAGATGAATAAATGTGAGAGTTTATAATTGGTGATAAAGAAAAAGATTATCCTGAAATTAAGTAGAACTCTTACTTTGTAAAGAATGTTAAAAAAAATTATAAAGAGTATTTTTAAAGAGCTAAAAGAGTTAATTCATTAGCATTGTTTTGTCCAACTAACCTCTGTCTATATTGAATAAAATTCTAAAGTATATAAGTTTTAATTGAAATAGAAATGTCTTAGGTTTTGTTTTAAAGAAGATCTTTTAAATTATTACCTTATGATAGCATTGTGGTACACTGAAATATACCTGGCCTTGGGTATCATATCTAGAAAAGAATCCATCTTGCTACTCGTCACCCAGGATAAATTATTTGCCCCCCTAGAACCTCAGTTTCGTCATCTGTAAATAAGGAGAGTAACATATATATTTTCATATCTCTACTGGAGTGATAAAAGAGTGCCTGACCTACTGAAAAGCTCGTTATAAGTAGGAAGAGAACACGTTACTTAAAAGTCAAGGCTCAGGAATTATTCTTTCTAGATATAAATTCTACTTGGAAATGTTACCTTGGAAAGTGGCCCACATAACTGATCATCAGTAAATTCATTTTTTATGCAATAGCAGTACCTATATCTTAAGATATTTATGGACAATGAATAAAATATTATATACAATGCAATTAAAACTGCCCATCACGGTAAGTGCTCAATACATAAATGTATGCTAGTTGTTTGCATTATTGTTATGACTATTTTAATGTTCTCTTTCCTAAAATCTTACAACAATTATTTGACACCTTGTATTTTGTGTGTGTGTGGTGCAATTTCAGGCGTTATTTTCAGATTAGAGAATAGACTTCCATAACAGAAGGAATGGGAAGAAAAAAGTATGTTTTTTTTTTTTCTTTTTACATATTGATTATCTTTCTGCTTTTATGAGATGGAAGAGAGCATTATTGTAGTATATACTGACAATCTTCTCAGTATTCTAGTTCCAAATCAAAGGTGCTTTTTCAACTAAGTCTAAATTATTGTATACAACCAATCATCATGTGATATCAGTAATAGCAGGAGGCAACAGTAGGCACAAAATTGGATATTTTTTTTTCAGCCCAACGTTGTTTTTATCCCAAAAATGTATAGCATAAGGGCATACTTATGAACCAAATTAAGCCTGTGAATATATTTTGTTTATCCTACATAGATTTTTTTTTTTTAATTAAATGTTTTTATTTTGGATTGAGTGAAAGTTTACAGGGCACATCATCAGCTTCACATTCAACCATTCATATAGCTTGTTTCATTACATTGATTATTATCCCCT
>NW_006408792.1:2214759-2238865 GCF_000296735.1 Chrysochloris asiatica
GTGGGCGTGGACTCCTGACCCTGTAATTCAGGTGACCTTGTAGTGGCACCCCAGCCCTCAGGGCCACGTCGGGGCTCCTGCTGAACCTTCTAAGATAAAAGATAATAATAAAAATAAAGGGGAGAACCAAATGGGGTTCCCCAGTGGGTGCTCGCGCCAGGAGGTGGGCTGCCTGACCCCGTGCTCCGTGGTTCAGTTGAGCGTGAGCTGAGCTGTTTGCTGGCGCACGCCCGGCAGGGCTGAGGGACGCTGCTCGGTTCAGTGGGAGGCGGGTCGCTCGCTTTCGCATGTCTGGCAGGCCCACGGTACGCGGTTCGGGCAGCCTGGGAGCTGCTCGCCTGTGTGCGCGCGTGCCTGGCGGGCCCCGGGAACACACGGGTCAATTGGGCAGGGCAGAAGTTGCTCAGGCAGGCACAGTCCGCGCCTGATGATGTCAGACAGTCGCCGCTTCTCTTTTTCTGCAGGCTTTTTTGTTTTTCCTTTTCCTCTCCTAAGCTAATTTCCCTCTGTCCACTGTATGCGCAGAAATCCCCCCTTGGGGTAGGTGTCACCTGTGGCTCTCCCTGTTTGAGTCTCCCAGCCACTGGAGGCTCCACACGAGCTGGTTCCCGCCTGCCCCCTCAAGCCCAAAGGAGCTGGGCTGCCGCGGCGCCCTTTTAAAAAGCCTGTAATTCCTTGCACAATGATTTCTCAAAGAAGCGGGTCTAAGGCTCTGGCGCACTAAGATTTACGTGGGCCGTGAGACTGTGAATTCCTACCTGGGAGGTTTAACTCACGAGTTTTCCCCCCCTGATCCCGGAGCCCCCACTCACCCGCACCGCCTGGCCACCCTGGCAAACCGCTATCCTACATAGATTTTTAACTTATTATTTTATTGGTAAACAACACCTGGAATTTAAATTTTGCATGAAAATCTAGATTTCTAGGTTCTCTTAAAATAGTGGAATCTATCAGAGTTAGTAGTGGTTGTGGTGTTTAATGATACAGGAACTCTCCATTTCACCCTTGTCCGCAATGCTTTCTAGTATTACGTATTGCATCCATCTGAATTAATCTATTTTACTAGTCTTTGGGCCTCCACAGACATCTTAGTTTGAGATTCCTAATCTCTAGGGAGAGTTCTAGCAGAAGAACTCAATTGAGAAATCATTCATTATCTGAATCCAACATTACCTACAATACTTTGAGCCCATTGCACTTTGTAAGTTTATTATTTTTCTTCCAGTATCTTCATAGAATATTTGAATGTATCACTATTAAAGTGTTAAGACAACTTCTCTTCAGACATGAAGATAAAATACCTTTTATGTGCAAGTGTATGTGCTTTATCTCATAGCCAGATGGAGAAGAGTTTAAGTCCCCAGTTAGGAGATGCAGAAGGAACCTGGTAACGCAGAGGCTAATCGCTCAGTTTCTTAATGAAAGTCTGGCAATTGGAATCCACCAGCCCCTCTAGGGGAGACAGAAAGATGTAGCCATTTTCCTTCATAAAGATACAACTTTGGAAAACCTATGGGGCAGTTTCTCTGTCCTGTAGGGGTCACTGTGAGTCAGAATCAACTGGGCAGCAATGGGAATAGTTTTTGTTTAAGTTTAGGAGACTTGGTTTAGCAGATTGTAAACCACGCAGTGCTCCGAGATCTGCCTCATGGAGCTGTGACAGCTTGCCCAGGAATAGCACCAGTATCCACAACAAGATTGAAGATTTTTCTGGTTTCCTTACCCCCACCACACCACACAATTGTGCCCGATATGCAGACAATACATTCTTGGAGAGTTCAACTGAAGGTAAAAGTTGGGTTCTTGAAAATGCATATGAGCACTTACACAATCACATGTTTTCTTTATAGATTAATTTTTTAGGCTAAGTTACAATTATAGTGATTAAAGTAACCATAATGCTATTATAAAATATTACTTTTCAAACTCACATTTTGTGCCAAATACTTTTATTTACATTCACTTTGCCCTAGTATTTATCCCTTAAAATAAAATTTAAAAAAAACTGAGGAAAAATAGGCTATAAGTAAGAAATTTCTTCACATGAGTGTCATCAAATCCCCTTTGCCAAGGTCAGTTTAAATAATGTATTAATTAAATAACTAGCAGCATGAATAAAGGATTAATGTTATGACTCATCGAATCGTTTCTGATCCATAATGACCCTGTATGGGGCTTTGGGGGCTGTAAATATTTGAGTAAGCATAAAGCCTCATTTTTCCCTGGTGGAGTGCCTGGTGAGCTCATACTGCCAACTTTGTGATTCACTGTCTGATGCTTATAGTACAGAACCACTGAATTCTAAATGAATAATGTTGTTACATGCTGTCAAGTGAATTCTGACACATAGTGACCCTGTACAGAGATTCTGAGCAGCAGCAGGTGGATTTAAATGGTCGATCTTTTGGTTAGCAGTCCAGTACTGATCCTACAGAGTCACACCAGAAATCCCAAAGAAATAAAGGTGGTGATGGGTGGGTGCTGTGGAGTCTCTTCTGACTCATACCGACCCATTGTAGGGTTTCCGAGGCTGTAAATCTTTACTGGAGCAGAAAGCTGGGGGAACTGAAGAAAAAATTCAAGCCTCAACTTTAGTTATTGAAGGATTCTTTGGGCAAAGTATTGAATGATGCAGAAAGCATCAAAAGAAGTCACTATGTCAAAAGGAAATGGTTAATGTTTAACAATTTCAAGTGATGGCATATAAAAAGAACCAATGATAAGGAAGGAATAATTCCAAGGTGCATTGAAGGAATTGGCAAAGAACAACACTCCAGGAATTGATGGAATAAAAATTGAAATCTTTCAAAAAAGTGATGCAGCACTGGAGGCACTCACTCATCTATGCCAAGAAATTTGTAAGACAACAATCTGGCTGACTGATTAGAAGAGATCTGAATTTGTGCCGGTTCCAAAGAGTGGTGACCCAATGGAATGCGGAAATCATAAAACAATATCTTTGATATCCCATGTGAGTAAAGTTTTCCTAAAAGTAATACAGAAATGACTGCAGGCATACATTGACAGAAAACTTCCAGAGGTTCAAGCTGGATTCAGAAGAGGCCATGGAACAAGTGATATCATTTCTGCTGTTTGATGGATCTTGACAGAAAGTAGAGAATACCAGAAAGATGTTTGCTATTGTTGTTAGGTGCCATCGAGTCGGTACCAACTCATAGCCACCTTTTGCACAGCAGAACAAAACACTGTCTGATCCTGGGCCAACCTCACTATCATTGCCACGCTTGAGCCCATTTATACTGCCATTTTGCCAATCCATTTGCTGAGGGTCTTCCTCTTTTTCTCTGACCCTCCATCTTACCAAACTTGATATTCTTTTCCAGTGACTAGCCCCTCCTGACAATATGTCCGAAATGTGAGAGACAAAGTTTGGCCATCCTGGCCTCCAAGGAACACTCTGGTTTCACTTCTTTCAACACAGATTTGTTGGTTCTTTTGGCCACCCATGGCACATTCAGTATTCTCCTCCAACACCATAACTCAAAAGCATCAATTCTTCTATAGTCTTCCTTATTCACTGTCTAGCTCTTGCATTCATATGAGGTTAATGAAAATACCATGGCTTGGGTCAGGCGCATCTTAGTCCTCAAGATGATATATTTGCTGTTCAACACTTTAAAAAGGTCTTGTGCAGCAGATTTGCCTAATGTAATACATTGTTTGATTTCTTGACTGCTGCTTCCATGAGTATAGATAGTTGATCCAAGAAGAATGAAATCGTTGACAACTTCAATCTTTTCTCCATTGATCAGAATGCTGTTTATTGGTCCAGTGGTGAGGATTTTTCTTTTCTTTACATTGAGATGCAATCAATGCCAAAGCCTGTGCTCTTTGATCTTCATCAGTAAATGTTTTAAGTCCTCATCACTTTCAGCAAGCAAGGTTTTATCATCTGCATAATACCAGTTGTTAACAAGACTTCCTCCAATCCTGATGCCACATTTTTCTTCATATAACCTTGCTTCTCGGATTATTTGCACAGCATACAAGTTGAGTAAGTATGGTGAAAGAACATAACCCTGTCACACACCTTTCTTAATTTTAAACCTGTGCTTTATTGGTCTTGTGCAGTAGACCAAAGCAAAGCTTTCGATTGTGTGAATTGTGATAAGCTATGGACAACATTGGGAAGTATGAGTATTCCTGAACACTTAAATGTGCTCATGAGGAATCTGTATATGGACCAAGAGGCAGTTGTGGGAACAGAACATGGGAACACTGGTTTAAAATTAAGAAAGGTGTACAACAGGGTTATATTCTTTCTCCATATTTATCCAACCTGTATGCTGAGCAAATAAACTGAGAAGCTGAGTTGTACGGAAAAAAAAACAACAAAAAATGTGACATCAAGATTGGAGGAAGACTTATTAACAACCTGCAGATGATACAACTTTGATTGCTGAAAGTAATGAGGACTTAAAATATTTACTGATGAAGACCAAAGAGCACAGTCTTCCATATGGATTGCATCTCAATGTAAAGAAAACAAAATCCTCACCACTGGACCAATAAACAACATTCTTATCAATGGAGAAAAGATTGAAGTTGTCAAGGACTTCATTCTTCTTGGATCAAGTATCAGCACTCATGGACACAGCAGTCAAGAAATTAAACGATGTATTGCATTAGGTAAATATGCTGCACAAGACCTTTTAAGGTGTTAAAGAGCAAGGATGTCAGCTTGAAGACTAAGGCGTGGCTGACCCAAGCCATGGTATTTTCAATAACCTCATATGCATGTGAGAGCTGGACTGTGAATAAGGAAGACCATAGACGAATTGATGCTTTTGAGTTATAATGTTGGAGGAGAATACTGAAAGTGCCATGGGCTGCCAAAAGAACCAACAGATCTGTGTTGGAAGAAGTGAAGCCATAGTGTTCCTTGGAGGCCAGGATATTTAAACTCCGTCTCTCATACTTCAGACATGTTGTCAGGAAGGATCATTCACTGGAGAAGGATATCACGTTTGTTAAGGCAGAGGGTCAGAGAAAAAGAGGAAGCCCCCCCAGTGAGATGGATTTCCAAAATGACAGCATCAATGGGCTCAAGCATGGTAACAATTGTGAAGTTTGCCCAGGACTGGGCAGTGTTTCCTTCTGTTGTGCATAGGGTTGCTATGAGTTGTTACCTTATCAATGGCACCTACAACAACAATAACAATAACACTGAAGTCCTGGTGTAATCCTGTAGGATAAGCACTAGATCTCAGCAGTTACTCTTCGAAAATTCTATACAAGTTTGATATAAATTGAAACCAACTTGATGGCATGTATCATTAACAACAAGAACAGCATAAGATTGTAGGGAGCCTTGATGTGGCACTGTAGGATAAGCACTGAGCTGCTAACCACAAGATCAATGGCTCAAGACCATCAACCATTCCCTGAGAACCCTGTTGTTGTTTTTAAGTGCTGTCAAGTCGGTTCCGACTCATAATGACCCTGTATAAGCTTTCCAAAGAGCAGCTGGTTAGCTTGAACTGAAGACCTTGCAGTTCCAACCAACCTTGCAGTCTAGTGTATTAACCTAAAGTGCCATACCAGGACACCTGATAACCCTGTACAAGGTTGCTATGAGTCAGAGCTAACACCATGGCACTTAACAATGATAACATAGGTTTGTAGAGATGAGTTGCTGAGGCCTTACAAGTGTGTTTACTGCAGTTGAGTGGAATTTGGAATGGTACTAACGGCCTTGGAATCTATTTGTTTCCTTACCTTCCACCTGAGATGGTTGTCTCTACCATCTTTGCAAATAAGGTAAAGATCTCAACCATCTCAACCGCAGCAAACACACTTGTAAGGCCTCAGCAACTCATCTCTACAATCTTAATCTATTGTTGTTAAGAGCCATGGAGTTATCTCTGACTCATAGCTTATATTACATCATGTGTTAAATATCTTGTTACATCTTAAAAGTTAGATATTTGGTCATATTGAAACTTGAATTTTCACATCTAAAAATAAATCAACATGATATTAATGAAAATAATTTCAATTGAAAATAAATTGCACTTTAATCATCATCTTTTTCTTATGCTGTATTTCAAATTCTTAGCATTTGAATATATACAGCATTATATATTTGCCAAGAAGTTGTAAAAAGGTATCTGCTGAAGGAAATTTTTCCATTGCAAAATACAGTACATTTTCATGTGATGATGTCCAGCTACAAGTTTTTTCAGTGTTCTGTTCATTTCCTGTCACAAGATGTAAACATCAAAGAAACATTTGGTATTACTGAAATAAAAGATTTTTAATATCATTTCAAACCACAGAAATTGTTTTTTAATACTTGTGCCAGATGAATCTCATTGCCATAATATTTAATCATATTGGTCATGACAGATGCCAATGCAGAAAATAAAAATCTTGATATAAGAAAAGAATTTAAGAAAGTTTTAATATCTAGTCAATAGCTTGAATATTGAAGCTTTTATTTAGATCAAGATATACGATTCCTATTTCTAAATTTAATCTACACATTTTTTTCTAATGCAATGAAATTTCCAGTAAATGTTTAATTGGAAAAATAAATATACTAAAAGTATCTGTAGACAAGATGATTACGCTAGAGTCAATCTTTTTGTGCATATGTAAATGGTTACATACATGGGTTCACAAATTCTAAATTTGGAAGGAGTTGAAAACTTTGTAGAACAGCTTCACACATGCATTCAAATAATAGGAATTGTCTTTGTTTTTGAGGAATTCTGTTTCATTGGACTATTTTGGGTTGAACCAAAATTGTCTTTCTCTGGCTTCCTAACTCTCTTCAAAAATTACATCCCATAGGTAAGGAAAGCAATGGCCTTTGCAGAGTCACTGATCAAAGCCATAACTGGGATGTTTTGCACACAATATATATCTAATAGTAGCAAGTGAGCATTAATACTTTCATTATATTATTTTATATCGGATGCTTAATTGTTTTAAGATAATTGTAATTGCTTCATCACCCCTCCACACTTCCACCCCTTTCCCAAGAAAGAATGCTATTTGTTAAGGAGAGAGCAATTGCAGAGAACATTAAATCCACATTCAACCTGAGCTTCTCTTCTCTTTACTGTAAATCTAATGCCTTGCCTCCTGCCCACCCATAGTTCGGTGAGCCTATGTATATGTTTGTTCCATTCACAGTGGTAAAGGGGAAGGAAAAAGAAGATAAGACAATATGCTGATTCTTTCTTCTCAGTTACAGGATTTGGGTAGGCCCTGGTCAGAACTTGCTGATGGTAGACAGGCTCTTGCTTGTTTTTGCATTTTTTCTTTTTTCTTTATCTCCTGTCATTATATACTCAATTCACTATTTATTTTAATAAACATTTCCAGACAAGGGGTCCTGGTGCGGTACTGCAGGATAAGCATGGGCTTGCTAACCGCAAAGTTGGCGATTCAAACCCACCAGTCCCTAATCCAAAAACCTATACGGGTTTCTATTAGTTGGCACTGACACCATGGCACTTAACAACAATAGCAACACAAAATGCCAGGCATTTTATCAAGTACTGGAAATACAAAAATCAAAAAAGACATAAGCACACCCCTTCAAGTTACTAACAGTTTATTGAGAAATGCAGATATAGTAACAAATTATTGAATTAAAAAAACTCAAGCTGTCAGTTTGTCATACTGTGGTGTCTTGCATGTTGCTGTGATGCTGGAAGCTATACCACTGGTATTTTAAATACTTGCAGGGTCTCCCATGGTAGACAGGTTCCAGCAGAGCTTCCAGACTAAGACAGACTAGGAAAAAGGAAAAATGGACTACTTCTGAACATTTAGCCATGGAAAACCTTATGAATAGCAATGGGATGCTGTTAGATAGCATCAGAATGATGAATATTGAAACATTATGAACAGCATCAGATTATTATAAATACAGATAAAGGTACTGATAAAGATCAGACCACAACCTTCACTATGGATTATACTTCAATGTTAAGAAAACAAAAATCCTCACTTTGAAGACTAAGATGAGCTTGACCCAAGCCATGGTATTTTGAATAGATTTCTTAAAAAAAGTATAGTGGACTACTGGAAGACATCATGCTTGATAAAATGGAGGGTCAGAGAAAAAAAAGGAAGATATCCAACAAGATGGATTGGCACAGTGGCAAGGACTCAAGCACACCATGGATTGTGAGGATGGTTCATGACCCAGCTGTGCTGCATTCTGTTCTGCATAAGATCGATATGAGTCGGAACCGACTCTATAGCACCTAACAAGACCCACCTAAAATAGAGTTTATCACATTGGGCTGTGTAGGTAGGATACAAAGTAACAAATAACTATCATTTATAATTTAAATGAATGTTCAAGGAGGGCAATTGATATTTTAGTAGTAGACTTGACCATTAGGAGGAACCACATCTGCAAAAGTTTGATGGCATTTAAGAAGATTGGGCATGCTAAAAAATAGCAAGTGAGCTGCATGGCTGAAGCACAGAACATGATTGAAAAACAGGGCCAGGATGGTGAAAATTAGACTAGATTGGAAAGATAGTTTAGAGGTGCTAGGTATTAATACAACCTGATTGTTTTCATTAGCAACTAGGCATTTAATTTAAACAGTAAATGTATGTTTTTAAAAAGAAATAGTTGACTTAATCAAAAGGGTCTGTTGAATTTGCTACCATCCATGAATATAAGTCTGCCTAAGCAAGTTTTTATTTAAATGTGAAACAAAACAATACTAGATTAACTCTTTGGTAACAGAGATACTTTACACAAATTATAGCTAAATAGGTGAACTTTGCAATGCTTCCATACTAATAACAACCATTCTGAAACTGTTTGTCCTTAATAAGGCATTGGTGGTGGTGGTTACGTGCCGTGGAGTCAGTTCTGACTCATAGTGACCTTGTACAGGGTTTCCAAGTCTATAAATCTTTATGGGAGCAGAAAGCCTCATCTTTCTCCTGTGGAAACCTGGTCGTTTCAAACTGCTGACCTTGCAGTTCACAGATCGATTCATGACCACTACGCTACCAGAGATCTTTTTATAATCTTCTGCAACCACATTTTCCTGGATCCATAGTGTTCAATGTAATAGATAATCCAAAATTAGCTAATGCTAATTGAATTTTGGATTATCTATAAAATTGAACACTATGGATCCAGGAAAATGTGGTTGCAGAAGATTATTTGCTAGTGCTGTGTGCCCTCAGATCGATTCCAACTCAGTGACCCTACACAGGGTTTCCAAGAGTGGCTGGTGGGTTTGAATTGCCAAATTTGCAGTTAATAACCCAGTGCTTAGAAGCCAAGTGCTTATCCTACAGTACTACACCAGAAGAATATTGGATTATATAACACTTGTAGTCATAATATAGATTTTTAGGTCAATTTCAGCAGGTTTCAAAACAGAGAGTAAAGTCCAAGTGGCACTGTAGGATAAGCACTGGACCTCAAGGTTGGTCTGAATATCAAGGTTGGTGGTTCAAACTTACCAACCACTCCTTGGAAACCCTATACAGGGTCAACAGAAGTAGGAATCAACTCAATGGCACTTAACAACATATACATAGAAAGGTATCTTGCAAAATATAAACAAAAGTATTAGTTGTGGTTACTCCAATGTTATAGGATTATGGATGACCTGAACTTCCTTCTCTGTTTAACTTCACTACAACAAGGAGCTCTGGTAGTGTAGTGGTTACGAATTGGGCTGCGAACCATAAGGTCAGCAGTTCGAAACTACCAGCTGCTCCGCGGGAGAAAGATGAGGCTTTCTACTCCCGTAAGGATTTACACCCTCGGAAACCCTGTACAGGGTCGCTATGGGTCGGAACCGACTCGAAGGCACTTAACAACAACAACAACAATAAGTATATGTGATTTTTGATAAAAGAAAAAGCAGTCAAGGAGAATAAAAGAAGGCTCTTTAGTTGTGTCAAGGAACAATTTTAAACACCCATCCCAAGTTAGGCTTTATATCTACATAAAATAAGATTGTCAAGATGTTTCAACTAATCCTTGGACTCTATAAGTTGTTGCTGTTGTGAAGTGTCATTGAGTCAGTTCTGACTCATAGTGATTCTGCATAGGGTTTCCAAGGTCATAAATCTTTGTGGGAGCAGACAGCCTCATCTTTCTCCTGAAGAGCAGCATGTAGACTCTAACTGCTGACTTTGTGGTTCACAGTCCAGTACTTACCTTCCAGAGCTGGCTGTTGTCATATTGATATAATTGGGTATGACTCAGTCCACATAAGATCATAATAATAATTCTGGCCTAGGAAAAGACAAAATAAATGGTGAAATAATTTTGTAAGTCTTCTACCATTTATTGTGAGTATGAGTATGTATGATGTATATTTTTGCATATATATACATGAAGGAGCTTAATAAACTTGATGGGAAATGGAATTAAAAGATAATAAAATTTTTCCACGAACATTTTGAAGCCTCCTGGGATATATGTGTGTAAGGATGACTGTATATGTACAAACATATACAAACATACTTTTATGTTCAACCTGTTCTTCAATAATTCACTTTGTCTTGCTAATTGTTGTTGTTGTTGTTAGGTGCCATTGAGTTGGTACTGACCCATAGTGACCTTTATGCACAGCAGAATGAAACACTGCCCAATCCTGGGCCAACCTCACTACTGTTGCCACGCTTGAGTCCATTGATGTTGCCACTTGGCCAATCCATCTCATTGGGGGTCTTCCTTTTTTTCTCTGACCCTCCACCTTACCAAAGATGATATCCTTCTCCAGTGACTGGTCCCTCCTGACAATATGTCCAAAGTATGAGAGATGAAGTTTGGCTATCTTGGCCTCTAAGGAGCACTCTGGCTGCACTTCTTCCAAAATGGATCAATTGGTTCTTTTGGCAGCCCATGGCACTTTCAATATTCTCCTCCAACACCGTAACTCAAAGGTATCACTTCTTCTATGGTCTTTCTTATTCACTGTCCAGCTTTCACATGCATATGAGGTTATTGAAAATACCATGGTTTGGGGCAGGCGCACCTTAGTCCTCAAGCTGACATCTTTGCTCTTGAACACTTTAAAAAGGTCTTGTGCAGCAGATTTGACTAATGCAATACATCGTTTGATTTCTTGACTTAAGCTTCCGTGAGTGTTGATAGTTGATCCAAGAAGAATGAAGTCCTTAACAATTTAAATCTTTTCTCCATTGATAAGAATGTTGTTTATTGGTCTGGTGGTTAGGATTTTTGTTTTCTTTACGATGAGATGTAATCCATACTGAAGGCTGTGCTCTTTGATCTTCATCAGTAAATGTTTTAAGTCCTCTTCATCAAGGAATTATATATATGAAACGATGTCATTATTGTGATATTGCCTTCTATCACCCATGCTTCTGCTGGAAGACATGGCCAAGTAGTTTTCTTTGACCTTATTTTGACCATCATTTTACTGATTTTTTTTTTTTATATATATTATATGTGGGCTAAATATTTCAGTTATCACTTAGTAAATGACTTAAATAATTAGTGATCATAAACATAATTGCTCTATTATATGAATATAAAACCTTGTGTTAAATTGACTATAAACATTGCTTATGAATTTTTTATTTTATTAGATTGAAAATCTTATCTAAAATCAAGTTTAAAATGAATCCTTTCATCTACCTCCATAGCTATTTTAGAAAAATAAACTTAAGTTGCTCTGGTAGCGTAGTGGTTACGAATCGGGCTGCGAACCTTAAGGTCAGTGGTTTGAAACTACCAGCCGCTCCGCGGGAGAAAGATGAGGCTTTCTACTCCCGTAAAGATTTACACCCTCGGAAACCCTGTACAGGGTCGCTATGGGTCGGAACCGACTCGACCGCACTTAACAACAACAACAACAACAACAACAACAACTTGTTGTTATTGTTAAGTGCTATGGAGTTGGTTCCAACTCATAGCTACCCTGTATAAGTTTTACAAGGAGCAACTGGTGAGCTTGAATCACTGACTTTGTGATTAGTAGTCCAATGCTTATCTTACATCACCACACCAGGAGTCCCAAAATAATTAGTAGTATGTGATTTTTTTTTTCTACGTGTATGAGGTAGACATAAGTTTCCTGACATAAATGCCCTCAATTCCATTTTGACTTTTGATATCAAAACAATATACATAAAAAATTAGAATATGGCTGTATATTTTAGATTTTTTCCTCAAAATGCAATACTAGTTTTCTGTGTTTTGACCATTTGGTTAGCATAGATATGCTTCTTGCTATGTTACTAACAGTGATTACCTAAATCTTTCAAGTATTAGAATGTTTGTGGGTTATTGTTGTTTATTATTTTTTAACTGTTGATACAATACTTGAATAAGAATAGAAGGAAAGACAAGAAGCACGAGGCTCTTACTATTATCCTAGAAATTTAACCAAAAATGTCCTTTTGTTTACATGAGTTAATAGTTACTTTCTGCAGATCAAATGTATGCTAGACTCTTGAGTTTTTCTGGCTTTCTTTCTCTGTCTTTGTCTCCCCTCAATCCCCCCATATATATATACACACACACATACATGTTAAGTGTATGTTGTTAAGTGCTATCAAGTCAGTTCTGACTCATAATGACCCTGTATAGGGTTTCCAAAGAACAGCCAGTGAGTTTGAATAGCCAACTTTGTGCATCAAATCAAACTTAAGGTCAAGTGTTCATCCTACAGTGTTAAACCAGGACACACACATTGTCTCTCTGTTTAACAGTGAATAATGAAGACTTTAGAAGAATTGATGCTTTTGAGCTATGGTGTTGGAGAAGAAAGTGCAATGGGGCCAAAAGAACAAACAGATCTGTGTTGGAAGATGTGCAGCTAGAGTGCTCTATGGAGGCCAGAATGGCCAAACTTCGTCTCTCATACTTTGGACATAGTGTCAGAAGGGACCAGTTGCTGGAGAAGGATATCATCTCTGGTAAGGTGAAGGATCAGAGAAAAAATGAGGAAGATCCCCAGCGAGATGGATTGGCAAAATGGCAGCATCAATGGATTCAAGCGTGGTGACAATTGTGTGAAATTTGGCCCAGAATTGGGCAGTGTTTAATTCTGTTTTGCATAGGGTCGCTATGACTCAGTACTGACTTGATGGCATCTAATAACAACAAACATACATATATATCTGACTCGACAGCACTTAACACACACACACAGATAGAGTGGCGCTGGTGTTGTTTAGGATAAGCACTGGATTGTTAACCACAAGGTGGGCAGTTCAAATCTACTAGCCGCTCCATGGGAAAAATATAATGCTTTCTTATCTGTTAAGATTTTCAGCCTCAGAAACTCTAAACAGGCTCTTTATGAGTCAGAACTGACTCAACGTCATCTAACAACAACTGACTCTATGAAGGAGATATTATTGACTCAATTTTAAAAGGTAAGGCAATTGAGGCTTATGTAGATTTATAAGTTATGCAAGGTCAATTAGCTACTAATTTGATCAAAATGATGAATATCCAAATGGTCTTGACTTTAAGTAAAGGAAATAGTGAGTTCAAAATTGATGAATAAAATGTGCTGTATTCTAATAAATATATTAGAATATGCCACCCTGGGGCATATTCTTAAAACTACTGCATGACTTAATTTGTACAGTGGTCGCTGTATGAAACTCTAGAAAATAAAATATAGGCAGGGATATATTTCAGTCTAAAAATATGGTTATTGTAACTCCAACAGCTAAATAAAAATGGTTTTCGATGATTATTTTATTCTATATTAGGAAACAATGTAAGAGGAGAAATGGGAAATGACTAATTATATTGGGCTCAAAATTGTACATTATTTCCAGTTCATTTCCCAGGGCTCCATGAGGAAAAAAAAAAAAGCTTTATACATTGGCACAAGAAAACAGACTTTGTTTATAAACACCAGTTATTTAAAGTAGCATCAAGACTGATAAATTGGAAGCAAAATGATTCATTAGCTAATGTTTGGACCATATTCTTCATTATACAAAGATGATTGAACTTTAAGCTTCCTGGCATAGTAATACCACATTCAATTTTGAGTTTTTATGAAAATGAGCATCAATATTAGTTGGATATAGCCAGAACTATTAAATGTCATTTCACTTTTGAGGAAGGAATTCTTTTAGACATTTATCCAAAAGGCAACCATAAATCATCATTATATTCCTTTGTAAGCAAAAAGTAAAGGCAATACATACAGTTTATACACCATCAGTTTCATCTTCTCTTCATGTTGTGGCAGATTAATACCAGCTTAGTCCAAACATCCAAAGTTATGCTGTTGGCAATGTAGCCATCTGTTTTTAATGAATATCTGGGGTCCATTTTTCAGTTAAGCTTCTCTTATTGTGTGTGTATGTTGCTTTTTCAGAGCTATCTGCATAATTGCTTAAAGATTTTACTGCAAAATTAATATCCTTGCTGTGAACAAGGGAACAGGGCAAAAACCAGGATGACAGAGCCTGAGATGAGGTGAAAAGCAAATCCAATTTTTCCTTGCACCATAGAAACCTCGTCAGGACTAGCTTTATCTGGTAATCCACATTTAAACTTTAACCTGTAGGGGGCTTTTTGTGTTAGATAATGTAAGCATAAAAGGAGGCTGAATCACTAATCAGATTAATCATATTTTGTAAGACTCAAAAGCTTCATTTAAAGGACCTGGTATCCAAGTTACATATTGTTGTTGTGGTGGTGGTGGTGGTTGTTAGCAGGAGAGAAAGAGTTTATTATTAAAATAATAAAAAGAAAAAAATAAAGAATGACATTGAAATACTCAAACATCTGCAACTTTTAATGAAGCTATAATAAACAAAACCAAGAATTCAACATCGACCTTAAATTCATAGAATTACTAGGCATCACTTCTGAATGAGCCGTGTATTATCTTAGTGTCTTTATATTTTAATAAGAAGGCAATATTAGTTGGAGTTTTGACTGTTACTGTAACTTTTTTTTTCCTATTGTGAGCAGTAGTCCTTTTAATATATTTAAATCATATTTATTTATACAGTATATATAGGTTATATAAAGTTTATTTTATGCAGCATATAGACTTCCAGTTAATGATTTATTTTTTCTATGTAATTTCTCAGTAATTATTTTATAAAGTGGCTACTCCATTAAAAAGACTATCAGTCAATGGAAATGAGGATTTTCTCAAAAGAAAATTGCAAAGGAGGATCTTTGTAAATACAGTATTTTATAAAATTCAATACAATACAATCAACAGCAGAAAGAAAAAAAAAAGTTCTTGAAAAAAAGAGAAGAAAAGTTACTAAATCAAACCTTTAAAACCAAAGCAAATCTTTCAAAAAAAGAGCAAATGATTTCTGTGGTTGACTGTCTGTAGCGTGACTAGGTAATTGTGGGGAAAATGCACTTGCATGTGTAACTTCACCAAACCAAAATCTCCCCTTCAAAACCCAACCCTTTTATTTTATGTCAACAAACCATTTCAACATATTACCATATGTTATATGCTTCCTAACAAAACGACTTCAGTATTAATCTTGGTGGAAAAGTATGCTGAGAAATAGTTGTTGAAAAGGATTTCATCCTAATCTTCATGAAGGATACCATATAATTTGATATCTAATTAGGAACATAAAAACATTACATCAATTCATTTTTCTTGACACAATATGTATCATCCTAAGGAAAGATCAATGTATAAGATTGTATATTCAACACTAGACCTCAAAGTCAAGTATATAAAATTGCTAATCAAAATACAGAGGCCTTTATAATCAAGTCATTTCAGATGAAGAAACTCAACCAAAGGAAATGACAATAGGTTAACAACACCCAAAACAGAAAAAGTTCCAGAAATGACATCACCAATTTTTCTTAGTGTGTAATGAGATCACATACAAAAATTAAACTACTGAATATTTTCAATTGCATTGCACAAGACACAAGGCTACCAGTAAATATGCACTTTTAATATTAGAAATAATAATAATAATGTCTGGGTGAACTAAGTTTAAAGCATGCTCTCTCAGCTTTATAGAAACATATCTGCTTGAAATATCAGAATCGTTTAAAATGAAATTCATTGCATTTATTATTTATTATTAATATTATTCATAACAACATTACTTACATGTTATTAAGTGCTGTCGAGTAGATTCTGACCCATAGTGACCCTGTATAGGGTTTCCAAGGAGGGGCTACTGAGCTTGAACCACCAACCTGGTAATTCAAATTGACTTTATAGTCCAACACATTAGCCCACAGTGCCACACCAGGCATATCAATATTTTGATAGTGTCCTCTGCCATGAAATACAGACATAACATTTGATGCAACTATGAGCGGTTGACATATGTTCTGTGAAACAGGTATTTATTTATGGTATTTATTTATATCTGGTTTATGGTTTTCTCCTTTTACTCCAAGAAAAGAGGGAAACATTAAAAATACCCACCCTTAAACATTTTTGTATATTCATAAACAATACTGAATGCTGTTTTGATTTATCAAAGGCCTGTTAGCTATGATTTTGAATTATTAAAATCTTCACTATCATATTAATTCCTATAAAAAGCAGATTGTGTCTTTATCTAAGAATTCATATAAAAGTTTTTCCAAAACAAAGCATATATACCCCCAAAGATAAAGTTAGCAGTAAATCCTTATTCTGTTTAAGTAGCTAGCATCAGGACATAAGATTTTATCTTTAGCAATTGTAACCATGGATGAGCGTTAGTCAATGAGAGGCAATGAAAATGATGTGGATGACTCATTCACTGGAATATTTGGCACCTGGGTTCTTCCAGAGCTTTGTACTAGTGCTACAATTTTGTGAAAAGTCATGTTAGGGCCCTGGTTGTCAGTTTGTGACCTATAAATGGAAGCAAATGACCTTCGTTCTCTGTAAAGTTCCTTTCAGTCTGCTAAATGGTGTTTATAGAGATATTTGAAGAAATGATCTATCACACAAAGGCAAAAAACATTTAACAGTTTTCTAGTGTAATGCAGATGAAACATAACTGCCATACCTCATGTTCACTCGAGAATTGTGGTCACCTCTACCACACAAACAAAATCAGAACGTTGGGAAGGCAAGTGTACATAGATAATTTAGACAGAAATTTGAATCATTGGCTCCTCCCAAGCCCCAAGCTATTCTCAAATGGACAATTTTGCCAAAATTAGACATTTGTTTGATTGATTTTTTCCCCCTTTTTCTGCCTCCCTTAAATGAATTATGACGGTTTTACCCAGCCTCAGCATATCAACTCAGTCATGGAAGCAGAAGGCAGGAGGTCAGCTCCTGGGTGATTACAATTCTTGGGGCTCCAGTCTGCAAAACATTTAGCAGGATTTAAGGAATGAGCAGAGATACAGATTATGCTTTTTTTAAGACTTTTCTCGGTATAATTTTCAAGGCCAAATTTCAGGTAAAATAAAATTGTTTTTCCAAGGGGGAGAACAAATTTTAGCATGCTTTATATATAAATGAAACACAAAAAAGTCAAGCAAAAATCTTACATGACTGCTCTCAAGGAAAACAAAAAAAACACAAAACCCTTTGGAATAGAGAGCAGCTGTGAAGACATCTGTGGGCTGAACAAAGTCCTAAAAGAACAATTGTGCATACATCTGTGGAGATAAAATAAGTGATGGATAAAATGTGAATTAAGATCTCACATTCTGTAGATGCTATTATAAATTTATAACAATGAAATAAGACTCATAAAATATCTTTTTTAACATAACTATCAACTATCTGGTGAATTAAGATGCATTCATAATAGAATCAAATAGTGCTGGATTAAGAAAGGTCAGCTGGAAGGGTACACGATGCCTAAGCATTTTCCTTTTCCAGAGGAAACCTAAGCTGTTCACTCTCAATGAATACCACATAGTCATTTTGTGACTATTCTGTATGGAAGGAAATTTCAGTGGCATTCAGCATATTGAATGTATTTTGTGCGACACATTTGTTCCTCCATAACATGGAATATTTTCCAAAACTTCATGATGCAGTTATGTGAAATGTAAGCACATCAAATATTTGGTAGCATCATATAAAAATGGTAACCTTAAGTGTATCAATTTCTATCTTACATACCAAATAAAATATTCAAAGTCCAAAGCAGCAAAGAGATGGTGACACAACTTAAATAAAAATGTATATATTCTGGCTTTCAACCTGAAGCTTTTCACATTATAATCCTACTCAGTTATCTTGCAAATAATTCATGTTTTCTGAATTTGAACTATCTCTAATTGTAATCTGAGTTCTAATTATATTTAAAACATCTTGAGGTTTAGGGACCATTAACATATTTTTGACTGTATAGAGTCCTGGTTTGGCTCTGTTGCATAAACATTAGACTGCTAACCTCAAGGTTGGTGGTTCAAGTTCACCAGCTGCTCCTTGAGAAGCCTATACAGATAGGGTCACTATGAGTTGGAACCAATTCAATAGCATTTAACAGCAGCAACAACAATAAGTCATAACAACATACTGCTAATTTATTATGCCATTAAAATAGAAATTGTTTAAGATCATAGAAAAAGATGAAACACTTTCTCATACATTTAGTTTACTATCAAACTCCTTTTGCTCAAAAACAAATACAATACCATATAAACACAAAGATCATAAATCATTCACATGTATGTATAGGGTTACAAAACTCTTTTATAAAATATTAGCAGATGAAATAGAGCAGAATATAATATGTACAGCATTACAAAGATTTTAAGAGTCTAAGGACAGTTAACTTAAAGGATAAAAGTTATGTGGTCTTCATAGTTTAATTTGATAAAATTCAATATTAATTTCCTTCTAAACTATTTATAACCCAGAAATTAAAAAAAAAAAAAATTCAAATGATTAAAGCTATCCCAAAACAACAGACAACATAATTTTTAACGGAGAATTTGTGGAGTCACTTTTAACACTCAGTACATCTGAACACTGAATTGCTAAAAATATAAACACATTATAGTTATAATTATTACAATGGAAAGGCTAATAAACTAATACTTGAAGTTTACATCCTTGTAATTTGAAAAACCAAAGGAATCACCTAAAAAAATTGAAACATGATGAAAAATAATATAGTAAGTAAAATCACAAAATAATAAAGTATTAACAGCTACTTACCCTTTGAATTTAGAATATGTAGCAAAGAAAAAAATCTTATTCAAAATATCAAAGAAAGCATTATATTTTTATTTTATTTATTTATTGTATTTATATGCTATTAGGACAGCCTAGTCTCTGGAAAAGAACATCAGGCTTGGTAAAGTTCAGGGCCAGCGAAAAAGAGTGGGGCCCTAATGACGTGAATTGACATAGTGGCTGCAAAAATGGACTCAAATTTAACAAAGGTTGTGAAGATGACTCAGGACAAGGCAATGTTTCCTTCTGTATAGGATTACTATGAGTTGGAACTGACTGGACAGGATCTAACATCATCTGTGTTATACACACACATGCATACATATACACAAGAGTGAATAAAAAATTGTCTGCACTTCAGTTATATTAAAACATGTGTCTATGACTAATGAAAACATTGAGTGTGCCCATAAAATGATTCTGTCAAATAGATGAGTAACAGTGGATTATGTAGAAATTCATTTGCAAGTCAGCCATGGGTCTACCTATGAAATAATCTATGACAAACATGGGTTTCAAAAAGCTTGTGCTGAGATGGGTACTGAAACAACTCATGGAAGAATATAAACAGAAGCATTTGGACATCTGCAAACAAAACTTTGGACCAATACTTGAAGGAACATAGAAGTTTCTTTAAAAAGTTGTTACTGGTAATGAGACATGGATTCATCACTATGAGCCAGAGAGTAAACAGCAGAGTATGGAATGGGAATAGCCTCAGTCACTGACATAGAGAAAGTTCAAAAGTCAGTCATCAGTTGGACAATTGAGGCTTACAGTTTTCTGGGATTCTCAAAGAACCAGTATTGGAACACTAGCTGGAAAATGTTCAACAATAAAGAGTACTTGTTACAGTGAGATGTTCACTGAAGAGCTGAAGCCTAAATTTTGGATTAAATGCAGAGAACTGCTATCTAAGGGCTTTGTGATCTTGCATGACAACGCAGGTACACACACTTCTGCCTACACTGTTGACATTCTGCAAAAACTTCATTTTTAGGTGTTAAAGCATCCTCCCTATAGTCCTGATCTTGATGGTACTTTTTCCCGTTTGGTTCCCTGAAAGCAGTGCTTCAAGGACAAAGATTCACCTCTGATGATAAAGTGAAGACAGTGGTACATTGGTGGTTCTTAGCCTGGTCTAAAACATTTTTTAATAAGAGTATATGAAAGCTTGTTGGCAGATGTACAAATTATATTGAAAAGCAAGGAATTTATGTTGAAAAATGATGTATTTGTCTTCTTTAAAAGTTGATTATAAGAAATTCTACAGCCAGAGTATGAATAATTTTTTACTCACTCTCATATATATATATGTACATATACATATATATGTCTTTTATTTATTTATCTGTCTATTCATCTATCTGTGTATCTATCTATCTATCTATCTATCTATCTATCTATCTATCTATCTATCTATCTATTAAGAGAGACAGAGTCCAGGTGTGATACTGCAGGATAAACACTGGGCTGCTAACTGCCAAGTCAGTGGCTCAAATCCACCAGCCGTTCCTCAGAACTCCTATATAGGGTCATTATGAGTCAGGACTGACTCAATGGCACTTAAACACAATAGCAACAAGATATGAATGATTTTTAAAGATTTGAAAATGACTTATTGAAAGATGTTCTACTAATGCTACTAATGTAGTGAATGAAATTCAATTATGTAGTTACTATACTCTGGATTAAATGATTCATTATAACATAAACATGAAAATATTATATATTTTATCAGAATTAACTATAAATTTAATATTAAATTATTCTATATACCAGAGATATTTTTCTTCAGAATTTTGAAAAATTATACTAAAGTCAATTTGGAGTACAATAGTAAAAATACAGGAGAATTATAAAAATATATATTGAGAAAGGTAATGAGAAGGCCTAGCTGTACAAAGAATTAATTATATTCTAAAGATATAGTAATCCAAATAGATATAGTAATCAAAATATAAAAATTAGAAACATCCCCAAGGACATTTATTAAATATATGGAAGGAAACATCTCAAGTAAATTAGGAAAGTAATGAAAACAATCGTAAATATTATAGTGGCAAGCTATGTGTTGCTTGCCACTGTAGGATAAACACTGGACCGAAGGTCAGTTTGAACCACAAAGTCAAATTCACCAGCCTACTCTTGGAAATACTATACAGGGTCACTATGAGTCAGAACTTATTTGACTCATTAGGAGTCAGAACTGACTGGACTGTATCTCACAACAACAATACATATAACAGAAAATTACAATTTTAACTATTTTTACATTTTACATTTTTACATAATCTACACTGACAAAGTTGTGTGATCATAATCACTATTCATTTCCAGAATATTTTCAGCCCCCAGACACAAACTCTGTATCTATTGGTCAGTAACCTCCTTGTCTCTTCCCTCAGCGTGTGTTGCTATTGTTGTGAAGTGCCATCAAGTTGGTTACAACCCATAGCAACCCTGTATAGGGTTTCTGAGGAGCGCTGATGAGCTTGAACTTCAGATCTTGCAGTTCAAATGGCTTTGCAGTCTGGTGCATTAATCCACAGCACCACACCAGGACTCCTCCCTCAGCCTCTGGTAAACTCTTATTTACTTTGTGACTGTAAGATTTTGACTATTCTAAATATTTCATGTAAGTGGAATTATGCAATAGTTGAACTGCCAGGTTGGCGGTTCAAGCTCACCAGCCGCTCCTCGGAAACTATATACAGGGTTGTTATGGGTCGGCTCTGACTCAATGGCACTTCACAACAACAAGAAAATCCTTTTATGCTTGACTTATTTTACTTAGCATGTTTTCTAGGTTCGTTCATAATGAAACATATATTAGAACTTCATTCTTTTTATGACTGAAAAATATTTCATTGTTTGCATATATACATTTGTTTGCCAATTCATCTGCTGATGGACACTTGGATTGTTTCTACCTTTTGGATATATGAATAATGCTGCAATAAACAGCTGTCTGTTTGTGTCCCTGCTTTCAAGAGTTTTGAGTTTATGCAAGGTTGTATTAAGGCATATGAAGGCCCTGTTGTTGTTTGTTGCGGACCATGTAAGACTGGTCAGAGGTTGGAGGTCCTATAAGCCCGAGTGTAACAAATGAGGCCACTGGCAGTTAATAGCAAATTGTTTTTCATCTTAATATTCAGTTACATGTATTAATTTAATACACGGAGTCTTTGATAATCCACAGATAAATGTGATATTTCCCTAAAGCTGAGACTAAAGGTTGCAAGGTTAAACCTTTCTCCAAATATCTTAGCTACTTCTCGGTTCTTTGTTCTATAGACAAAGAACCCATCCTCCCTAATTCTTTTCCAGGTGCAGCCCATTCACCTGGGTGTCTCGAGTCCCCCTGCAGACCTGGCTCAGGAAGCCGAAACAGCGGGACTCTGCCCAAGCTTTTGTCCTTACCTCTCACCTTCCCCCACCTGAGCTCAGAGGCTATAGATATGTTAATCGAGCCTGAGAAACCAAGTTGCTGGCCTGGGATTCGAACCAGTGAAGTACGATGTAAAGTTACCTGAATGTCTGGAAAAGTACTGATGTTAGCTGTACCTTGCCTTGGTCCCTCCCAGCTTGATGTGAAGCTTCTCCCCTAAATAAAGCAGAGGCCGGGGCCTCCCCAGGTGTGCATTACGGGTTGGAAGGCATGCAGTAAAGATTGCAGGGCAGTGAGTTGCTGCCTGCAGAGGCCACGATGCCTGTACTCCCAAGCCTGCCCACCAGTGATGTGTCCACCCTGGTTTTTGGGTGCCTCCTTGTTCCCCTCTTTCTGTCTGTCTGTGTATTCGTTTGCTATCCCTATCGCCGCTGGATCTCCCCTCCTGGTGAACCAAACACTCGTGAACAACACAACTATGTCGAGGTCAGACCCGGACAGTTGTTGTTGGTTGCAGTCCACTCAGTTCTGACTCTTAATGACTCCATACACAACAGAAGGCGACACTGCCTGGTCCTGAGCCAACCTCACAATTCTTACACTTGAGTCCATTGCTGATGACACTGTGCCAATGTATCTCATTGGGGGTCTTCCTCTTTTTCACTGACCCTCCACTTGCCCAAGCATGATGTTCTTCTCCAAGGACTTGTCCCTCCTGATAACATGTCCAAAGTATGGGAGATGAAGTTTCTCATCCTGAATTCTAAGAAACAATCTGGCTGTACTTCTGATATAGACTTTTTTGTTGTTGTTGTTCTTTTGGTAGTCCATGATATTTTCAACTTTCTTCTCCAATGCCACAATTCAAATGTATCAATTCTTCTATGGTCTTCCTTATTCATTGTCCAGCTTTCACATGGATGTGAGGCTTTTGAAAATACCATGACTTGGGTCAGGTGCACCTTAGTCCTCAAGCTGACATCTTTGTTCTTTAACATTTTAACAAATGTGCAGCAGGTTTGCCAAATGTATTATGTCCTTGGATTTCTTTTTTTTTTCCTCTTTTATTATGTGATAGTTTACATGGGGGAACATTCGCTTTACACCCATTCTATCATACATCGTTTCATTGCCATAGTTACTATCCCATCCATGCATCATCACCCAACCAAAGGGTATACCCCGCAGGCCCCCCCTCTC
The DNA here is from genome assembly GCF_000296735.1 of Chrysochloris asiatica. Lineage (NCBI taxonomy): Eukaryota > Metazoa > Chordata > Mammalia > Afrosoricida > Chrysochloridae > Chrysochloris > Chrysochloris asiatica. Next base: position 2,238,460 of record NW_006408792.1, read on the forward strand.
ACCCCACGGTCCTCAGCACACAGCTCCCTTCTCTCCCTGGATCTCAAGTCCTCAGCCACTCCATCTCTTCTTGTCATCCTCTCTGTCTCCATCTCAGGCCTCACTGCTTCTCTGGGTGGGGTCCCAATTTCTGTTCTTCTATGTCCTTGGATTTCTTGATTGCTGCTTCCATGAGTGTTGATAATGAATCCAAACAAAAGCATGAGGGCCCTAAACACTGATATCTGGACTGCCCCTTTCTCTGCTTACTCACACATTTGAATGAGATATGTGGGTTTTATTCATGCATGTGTATATATATATATCTGGAGCTCTGGTAGCGTAGTGGTTACGAATTGGGCTGCGAACCTTAAGGTCAGCGGTTCGAAACTACCAGCCACTCCGCGGGAGAAAGATGAGGCTTTCT